>NC_141025.1:225000-527500 GCF_052040795.2 Danio rerio | reverse complement strand
CCCTGGAAGGGAAAATTTAGTAGAGCAGTGGTTCTCAAACTGTGGTACGCAGGCTTTCTTCTAGTGGTACGCGGAGGAATGAAATATGTCATGTACATGCTACACACATTTTAAAATTTACCAAAAACTATGTATATAATGTGCCATATATGACATATAGCCTATATTTCTGAGGTAATGTGCCACGTTTTTTTTAACAGTGTAGAGTTGTAGCTGCTTTACTGGGCCTACGCTACTGTATTTCAATACTGCTCATTTTGGTGGTACTTGGAGAGACAAATAGTTTCTGAGGTGGTACTTGATGAAAAAAGTTTGAGAACCACTGTAGTAGAGTAACTTCTTGTCGAGGTTCCCTGACACTACGTGGCTAGGAGAGGGAGAGGATAATGTGAAGAAGTGAGCCTTCTTCCCTCCATCTTGATCATGGATCATCATGGCTGCATTGGTACACACACACACTTACTTCACCACTTACCTGTACTTTTCCCCTCCGTTCGCTGCAGATGCAGAGTGTATACGTCATCTTACAGCATCCAGTCATTCCCTTCACTTCTCCATCTGTCCTCCGGTTACACTGAGCACACATTCACACACACCTAGTCTTCGTGTCTTCGTGTCTTTGTTGGACTTCAGAGCTGGGCCGGCCAAACCAAGTTCAGAGCTGGCGCCGGCTAATGACATCACAAGCCGCGCCATGGCAGCACCATGCACTGAAGCTCCAACCGTACCATTGTGTTTGGGTACAGCCACCGCAGCTGATCGTCCTGTATGAGGAGAGAATGTTCATCTAATCAATATTCTGTGTTTGTGTTGTGTTTGAGTCATTAGGTTGAGGTTTATGCCGCTAAGGCAATACTTACCTATTATTGGTATGGCTTAATCAAGCAGACACCAGACTGGAGATCTTGGTCAGAGCATGTTGTGGCTGATCTGTGAGCAGTTCTCTTGTGTTGGATCCTCTATTATATATTGTGAATATAGTGTTTGTTTATTTTTGGAGTTGTATATAAGTCTATGATGATGATGATGATGAAGCTTTATTTGTCTCATACACTTTCATGCAGCCAAATTGAACAGGGAATAGTCAACTGTCTGGAATTAGTTAAGCGTAGGGGCTGTAACACTCCAAGAGCTCCTCAAATACTGAAGCTCAGCTGTTCAGGGCTTTCAGTGCTGACAGAACCGTTCTGATATGATCATATCTCCACCCAATAGTCCAGCACTGTGGTCATGGAAGGTTCTGTTCGGTGTAAAGATCATCTCGCGTCCCTGTAAACCACCTAGTCTGCGTTTCCTCAGTGAATGAAGGTGATCAGTGTGTGCTGTGTTTGCAGGCAGTGCAGTCCGCATCTCAGACGTGACTCTGGTGAACCCTGACCCGGTGGTGTCGCCTCTGACCGCTCCGTCTCTCCTGTGTGTCAGCAGTGACTGGAGCTCCGGCGGGTCAGTGCTGGCTCTGGGTCAGGAGTTCCCCCGTCCACAGGGGTCAGTGCTGGCTCTGGGTCAGGAGTTCCCCCATACGGAGCCCCGCCCACACCCCGCCGCCGCTACCGTCACCTGGAGCTCCCGCAGCCACGCATTCGGGGCCTTCTACTGCCAGATCAGAAACTCTACTGGCAGAAAAATCTACACCTACAAGATGCTACAGGAAGGTACCGACCGCCGCTAATAACTGATGATCACAGCTCACCTAAGCAGACACGCTTTCACTGCTTCTGCTTCCTCCAGCTGCGTTCCTGCCCGAGTCTCTGACCATCACCGTGAACCAGGGAGAGAACATCAACATCTCCTACAGCAGGAGGCTGTACTCGCCAGAGGACACGGTCATACATAAAAACGGTGAGGGGCGCGTGTGTGGAGCGAACACTGATGAACACACACACACACACACACTTATCCTCTGTTCAGGTGTGAGCGCAGATTCAGATGCTCAGTTCTGCAGCTGCTGCTCTCTGTTGTGTTTTCTTCAGGTCATTTCGAACACTCGTCCCCTAAAGAGGACATCTCAGACATCATCCACTACCCAGTGACCAACGCTAAAGCTGAGAGTCACGCGGGAATATATGCTATACGCTACATCTCTGCCGCGCCGTCCAGCGCCGCTATCACACGGCTGATCGTCAGGAGTGAGTCTGCACACACACACATCATCATCACTGAACACACACACACACACACATCATCATCACTGAACACACACACACACACATCATCATCACTGAACACACACACACACACACATCATCATCACTGAACACACACTCATCTGGGTTTTAATAATATGTGGTCTATAAATAAGCAGAACTAACCATTCAGCGGTTCATAATGCGAGCCTGTCTTCAATCAGGTCCTGTGTGCAGTAATCAGACTACTGGATTGGACGATACGACATAAACACTCCGCTGTGCTGATGTGTCTGAGTGACATTAGTGTGTGTGTGTGTGTGCTCTTCAATATTGCGGTTATTTATGTATGAGGACGCTGTAAACACAGTAATAAACACTGATGATTGTGTGTGTGTGTGTGTGTGTGTGTGTGACTCCTCAGGCTGTAGAGCGGGTTTCTGGGGGCCCAACTGCACTGAGTCGTGTCCGCGCTGCGCTAACGGTGGTGTGTGTGACGACACCACAGGAGAGTGTGTCTGTCCTCCAGGATTTAGAGGACACACCTGTGACATAGGTAACACACACACACACACACACAAAATTCTTCAAACATTCACTTTTACACACACACACACACACACTCAAAAAAGCTCACACTGTCACATGTCTGTAATGTGTGTGTGTGTGTGTGAATGTCTGTGTATCTGCACGTGCGTGTGTGTAGTGTGTGGCGAGGGCCGGTTCGGGGCGGGCTGTAAGGAGCGCTGTGTGGACGGTGTGTGTCGCGCTCTGGTGTTCTGCCTCAGAGACCCGTACGGCTGCTCCTGCGCGTCTGGATGGAGAGGCTTGAGCTGCAATGACGGTCAGTCACACACACACACACACACACACACACACACATGCATTCCACACTCGTGCAAATATATACACACACACACATCGGTAAGCAGTGTTTGTGGCAAAGCAGCTGCCCAGTGTGTGTGTTGAGGGTGATGTGTGTGTGTGTGTGTGTGTTTTCAGCCTGTCCGGATGGTTATTACGGCGCTGGGTGTACACAGAAGTGTGTGTGTGCAAAAGGCAGGTGCGACCGCTTCAGAGGATGTGTGTGTGCGGGCCGACATGGATCTCGCTGTGAGGAAGCAGGTGAGCACCGTACAGGTGTGTGTGTGTTTGTGATGATGATGTGTGTATGACGGTGTGTGTATGTGTAATGGTGTGTGCAGACAGCAGCCCTGTGATCAGCCATCTGAGGGATGTGGAGATCAACACTGGTGTGGAGTTGTCAGTGAACTGCTCTGCGTCCGGCCGACCCGCTCCACTGCACGGAGACATCACCCTGATCACCGCCAACAGAACCACCATCGCTGTACGTGTGTGTGTATGAGTGTGTGTGTGTGTGTCTACACAAAGAAAAAGCCCTCATCACAGCCGACCAGACCACAGTCTGCGTGAGTGTGTGTCCACACAGTAAAACACCTCTTATGTGTGTGTGTGTGTGTGTGTGTGTGTTTTCAGGCAGTGGACACACACACACTGAATGATCAGTCGACGTCAGTGTTCAGAGTGCAGCAGGTGAGAGTGTCGTCTGCGGGCCGCTGGCGCTGTCAGGTGAACAACACACACATGCAGGTGGAGGATGAGTTCACTGTGGAGGTCAAAGGTGAGACGCTGCACCTGTCCAACACTGCACCAATCCTAGCACCTGTGAAACAACAGTGGAGTAGCAGAGGCTGTTTCTGTGTGTGTGTTGAACCAGCAGTGGTATTGAGTGCAGTGTGTGTGTGTGTGTGTGTGTGTGTTACAGTGCCGCCGCGGCCCCAGAATCCTCCAGTCCTGCAGGGCAGCGGGCCCCGTCACCTGCTGCTGCTGCTCAACACAGAGCCCTACAGCGGGGACGGACCGATTGCCACCACCACACTCCTGTACCGGCCTGCCAGCGCACACACATGGAGCAGCGTCACAGGTGAGGAGTGTGTGTGTGTGTGTGTGTGAAGGAAGAACACACCACACACTGCAGCCTCCTGGTAGAGTTATGACTTGATTATGCAGATTACAATTACATTCAGCTGACGCTTCTGTCCAAAGTGACGTACAGCTGACGAGGCGTTCAGCGATTCAACAAGCAGAGGCAACACACACACACCTGAAGAGCTGATCACACAGAGGAACTGTGTGTGCTCAGAGGATTCAGTGCTAGAGGTGGGATGGCGACTGTTGATAAGTGTCCAGCTGATCTTGCTATTTAGATGTGTTTTGAATGACAGTGAGTCTGCGGTGTGTGTGGGGAATCATTCCACCAGCGGGGAACAGCGCATGAGAAGGTTCTGGAAAGTTACTTACAGCCTCTGTGATGGAACCCCACAGCAGCACTCACTCCTGGCAGGGATGTAGACCTTCAGCAGCAGGTGGAGGTAGGAGGCTGCAGTGGCTGTACTGTAAGCACACATCAGTGATTTGAACTTGATCCATGGCTCAAGCGGTAACCAATGCAGAGGTGAAGAGAGGAGTTACATGGGCTCTCACTGAAGAGCAGACGAGCTGCAGCGTTCTGCAGCATCTGTAGAGGATGAAGAGTGCACTGTGGGAGTCCAGCCATCAGATGACCAGAGCTCAGAGCTGTGCAGCAGGATCTGTGAGGAACCGTCTGATCTACTGATGATGAAGAGTGCAGACCTGCAGGACGGTGTTAGCAATGTGTCTTAGTAGAACAGCTGATCATCCAGGATTACCCCAAGATTCCTTACCAAACTACACGGGGTAATGGTGGATGACCCCAGCTGGATGGAGAAGTTGAATGTGTGTGCTTCACAATCATTAGGGTCTCTCCAGACCACCATTAGTGTGCAGCTCCACTTGGATGATGCTCCGGCAGCCACAGGACAACAGCTCCAGTGCTTCACCACACACCAGCTGTAGGTGGAGCGGAGAGACAGTGATGGAGCCAATTCGGTGGATGGGGATGATTCGGAGGCCATGATGGGTGGGGGCTGATAGAGGGAGTTTGGCCAGGACACCCTACTCTTTACCAGAAGTGCCATGGGATTATTAATGGACCTTGGTTTAGCATCTCATTCTCACTGACAGTAGTATAGAGTTCCCTTCACTATACTGGGCATTAGGACTCACACAGTTGAGCGCCCCCTGCTGGCCTCACTAACACCACTTCCAACAGCAGCCTAGTTTTCCCATGTGATCTCCCATCCAGGAACTGGACAGGCTCAGTCCTGCTTAGCTTCAGTGAGGGACAGGTCTCGGGCTGCAGGGTCATATGGCTGTAGTGATGCTGCAGGGAAGACGAGAAGTTCAGCTTTTGGCAGATTAAGCAGTAGATGATGGTTTTTCATCTGAGCTGAGATATCCTTCAGGTGGTGTAAGATCCTTGAAGCTACCATGGAGTCATCAGGATCAAATGTCAATGATAAGAGAAATCATGTGATTGGATAATGGTTTCAAGTGATGTGTAAATAGAGAATAGAAGGGGACGTAGAACTGATCCCTTAGGAACCAAGTGGCCAGCTGATGAGCTTTGGATCCCGCGGGTGGCTCTCTGTCTGTGCTGGGCTCACTCCCTGCTGGCCTTGAGGACCATTTTTGGTTGACAGTGCTCTGCAGGCGGTGTTCAGGCTGGTGCTGTAAAACACACAGAGCATGTGGTCTGGATAACTGGTGTTGTTAGTGAAGGAATGATGCAGTCTGGGAGGGTCCTTAAGGCTCTGTTCTGGTAGGTGGGTTCATGGGAAGCTCAAAGGGAAGGAAATTAAACACAGAGGGGCAAACACACCAGAAAACAATTGTTTGTCGGTCCAATATTCTGTCATGGGTAGGCACACTCACGAACACACAGATTACACAAGGGTTTACATGTGATTAAACTGAATACACACAGAAGAGACACGGGTGAACATTAACAAACGGCGGGAAAACAGAAGAAAGGAAACACATGACGTAAACAGAAGGACACGAAACAAACACATGACACAACAACTACATCAGCACAACACAGACACACCAGACGAAGCGGACAGGTAAGAAGGTCACGTGACATACATTTCGCAACACATAGGACTACTCTGCTATCTAGTACACTAGGTTAGGGGCGAGCGCCACTCCTTGTACTTTTTGGGTATATAGATAGAGTAGATAGTTAGGACTCGGAAGAGCTTCGTGTGTTAATTATACTGTTTTTCACATAGTTAGTTAGCTAGATGCTTCTGGGGAGTTAGATTTAGTTTGGGTTTTGTTCTTTTCATTTCTTTAGCGCCGCCCGCGTCCCTTCTGCCAGCTCTCTTGTTTTTCCCGTCTTTGTCTCGGTGTTGTACATATTGTAAATAGTATATCTTTGCCTTACTTACTTTTTCTTTATTTTTGATTAATTCGTTGTTGTTGTTCACTTTGGGATTGTAAATAAAAGCACACATATTTTGGCAGTACTTTGGTTGTCTTTCCACTCATTCACTGTTTATATAAATATATTTTAATTAAATAAATGTCAAACCCCACAACCCTAGACTAACATCAGGGGTTTGTAACAACACAGACACACCAGACCCGCGACGGTTTCCAGGCTGTTCTGGTGCTCAGTGTTCTGTAGTGCCGAGCAGACAGAACGAGCTCACAGAGGGAGTGTGCTGGTGTGAAGGTCCAGCGGGATTTTACCAGTCCTCCTACTCACTCGGGATGAGCGCAGTTCTTGGAGAGAAGGGTTAGGGTTGTACCAGTGATTCACTCAGACGTCTGAACTATTCAGTGTTGTCTTCAGAGGTCAGAATTAGCTGAGCTGAACCAGACAGTTGTTAAAGTCCAGAGAACAGACTCGATGATGGCGGTTTCAGCAGCTCCTGTGGCAGGGTCATCTTCCTCAGCTGCAGGTAATGAAGGCTGCTGGACTCGTGCATGAGACGAGACAGTAAACGCTGCTGTCCTGAATATATATATGTTTACTTCTGCTCAATTCTCGGTTGTTATTTGATTTGCTATGACTTGTGAGGTAAATGTGGTGTGTGTTCCTCAGCGCACGGCCCGCTGGTGCGACTGGACAACCTTTACCCCATGACCCAGTACCTGACCCAGGTACAGCTCAGCCGCCCCGGCCCTGGAGGAGCAGGACAGGCTGGACCTGCAGCCACTTTCTCCACACAGGTGCTCGGTAGGAACACACACACACACATGCAAACACATCCATGCACAGAAGGGAACTGGTCACTCGATTCGACACTGTCCTGCGCTGTAGAAGTAAAGCATGACTGTCTCCTCAGAGCTGCCGGTGGGTGTGAAGCTGTCGGCCGTCAGCCAGACCGCACTGCTGCTGTCCTGGGACATCGCTCCAGCTGAGCAGCACTGCACCTATGAGGTCTCCTGTCTGCAGGCCGGAGCTCCAGGAACACTGAGGACCTTCCAGCTGCCGTCAAACTCCTCCGCTATGCATCTGAGCGATCTGAAACCCAGACACAAATACCAGTGTACAGTGAGGAGCAGCTGCGGCGTGGGACAGAACCATCCCTCCGCCAGCGCCTGGACACTCAGCGACCGTAAGTTGCCTCTGTATCTGTCTGATATCATATATGCGGACTCCTGCTGTCACTCACACCGTCATGAACACACAAATGCAGATTCTGTGGTGCGTAATGCCTGATATACAGCTATACTGCCTACATGTGCTCACCCACCAGAGTCAAGTCGGTGTATCAGCTCAGAATAAACCCAGCTTCACAGCACGTTTACAGAAATGCTCATGATGGTGCAAATGAGTGTGGTATGCCTGATATTGTCATTCACTGGTGATGTGTTGATCCAGCAGAGCTTCCTCCTCCACCGGCCAACATCTCCATCTGGAACATCAGCGATACCTCCGCCGTCCTCACCTGGGCTGTGGCGGAGGGCGAGTCTGTGTCCAGAGCCGTGATCCGCTTCCAGCAGGTGGAGCAGGCGCAGTACAGACAGCAAGTGGAGCTCCCGGTGCAGACACAGCAGCTCCACATGCGCTTCCAGCTCCTGGGCCTGAGGCCCAACACCGGATACCAGCTGCAGCTGTGGACGGTCAATAACATGGGGGAGAGTGCGGAGAGTCCACCGGTCAGCCTGATGACACTGCCACAGCAGGAGAGCTCAGGTCAGACTCGTTGAGTGTCCACAGGTGAGCCCACAGGTGTCCAGGAGCACTTGCTGCTGCAGTTAGGGTCAGCCCACAGGTACTGCAGGTACAGCTGGTGCTCATTCTGTAGTGACTGACCCTACAGGTCATCTTAGGGCACAGTTCATTCACTCACTCTCCCACCCAAACCTACTGCACCCGCTGCTTATTGATAAACTGAATGTTGTCCGCTGTACGAGTGTGTGTGTGTTGTGTGTTTCAGCGCTGTTCGCGGCTCATGGACACCTGCTCCTCTATGCTATCCTGGGGTCCGCCGGCATGACCTGCTGCACCGTCCTGCTGGCCTTCTGCATCGTCCTGCAGCTCAAGAGGAACACACTGCAGCGGCGCATCCACAGCATACTGGTGTGTGAGTGTGTCTGATGTGTGTGTCAATGAGTGTGTGTGCACTGCTGGCTCCTGCATATGTGTGTGTGCATGTATGTTCTCAGAGGGAGGAGCCGGCGGTGCACTTCAGCTCAGCTCCGCCCCCTCATCGGCGCTCGGCGGTGGTCAGCCGCTCTCTGGTGTTCCCGGCGCTGCAGTGGAGTGATATCCAGTTCCAGGACGTGCTCGGGGAGGGAAACTTCGGGCAGGTGCTGAAGGCGCGCATCAGGAAGGACGGGCTGAGGATGGATGCGGCCGTCAAGAGGATGAAAGGCAAGAGGAGCAGACGAGCAGGTGGAGGTGATGGTGTAGATCAGTGTGTTTCTGACGCGTCTGCTCTGCTCAACACCAGATTACGCCTCTCAGGACGACCACCGCGACTTCGCCGGGGAGCTGGAGGTGCTGTGCAGACTGGGCCCACACAAAAACATCATACACCTGCTGGGAGCCTGCGAACACAGAGGTCAGCGAGAGTGTGTGTGTGTGTGTGTCCTGCAGGCTGAGCCGCTCCTCATGCTGTGTGTGCTCTGCAGGTTACCTGTATCTGGCCATCGAGTTCGCTCCTCATGGGAACCTGCTGGACTTCCTGCGCAAGAGTCGTGTTCTGGAGACCGACCCGGCCTTCGCCATCGCCCACCGCACCGCCAGCACACTCTCCTCACAGCAGCTGCTGGCCTTCAGTGCAGACGTGGCCCGCGGGATGAGCTACCTGAGCCAGAAACAGGTGAGAGAGAGTGTGTATGTGTGTATAGGTGAGGCGTGTGGATGATACCTGCAGGACTGATGTTCTCCATCACACACACTCTGCTTCGTCTCCTCAGTTCATACACAGAGATCTAGCGGCTCGAAACGTCCTGGTGGGAGAGAACTTTGTGGCGAAGATCGCAGACTTCGGGCTGTCCAGAGGTCAGGAGGTGTACGTCAAGAAGACCATGGTAAAGATCAGGCGAGAGTCTGCACCAGCACTCACACTGAAGGGTGCAGGTTTGAGTCCAGCTGGCCCTGGAGTGTTTCTGTGTGCAGTTTGCATGTTCTCCCCATGTATGGGTGTATGTGTGTTTCCCAGTGCTGGGTTGCAGCTGGAAGGGTATCCGCCACATGACACATGTGATGAGGGATGAGAAATGTCATGGATCAACATTTACTGAGAAAACTAGATGGACACACACACACACACACACACACACACACACACACACACACACACACACACACACACACACACACACACACACACACACACACACGTCTGTCAGTGAAATCTGCTGCAGTAGTCTTTAAATGCCAGTGGCTCATGAAAGAGAAAATACTAAAGAAACTTCCAACTCGAGCATCATTACAGATGAACATCATGAATCTTCACACGGTGTCGGCTGCTGACTCCAGAACAGACCGTCTGGCATTAATGGCCAAAACAATCATCAGACGGGGGGTTTGACCAGTGTGTGATTGCATAGAAGTATGCCGAGTGTCACACACAGCTCTCCAGCTCTCCACACACCTCTGACTGAATAAGCCCTCTCCATCCTCCGGCTTCAGGCTGTCCTGATGCTCCTCTGATCAGCTTCAGTGTGTATGAGGGCTGTATTTAGGCTTTGATTGTCCGTTGTGTTTGGTTTCTTCAGACGGATCAATAATGAAATCAGAATAATGCTGCAGTGTGTGTGTGTGTGTGTCCGCAGGGTCGTCTGCCAGTGCGATGGATGGCAATAGAGTCGCTTAACTACAGTGTGTACACCACCAACAGTGACGTGTAAGTCTGTGTGTGTGTGTTCTGTGCTGACCTTGACTCGTGTGTGTGTGTGTGTGTGTGTGTTGGCCTGTGTTATGTGCTGATTGTGACCCGTGTGTGTGTGTGTTAGCCTGTGTTTTGTGCTGATTGTGACCCTTGTGTGTGTGTGTTTTTTAGCCTGTGTTTTGTGCTGATTGTGACCCGTGTGTGTGTGTGTTAGCCTGTGTTTTGTGCTGATTGTGACCCGTGTGTGTGTGTGTGTTTTAGCCTGTGTTTTGTGCTGATTGTGACCCGTGTGTGTGTGTGTTAGCCTGTGTTTTGTGCTGATTGTGACCCGTGTGTGTGTGTTAGCCTGTGTTTTGTGCTGATTGTGACCCGTGTGTGTGTGTGTTAGCCTGTGTTTTGTGCTGATTGTGACCCGTGTGTGTGTGTGTGTGTTTTAGCCTGTGTTTTGTGCTGATTGTGACCCGTGTGTGTGTGTGTTAGCCTGTGTTTTGTGCTGATTGTGACCCTTGTGTGTGTGTGTGTGTTTTAGCCTGTGTTTTGTGCTGATTGTGACCTGTGTGTGTGTGTGTGTGTTTCAGCCTGTGTTTTGTGCTGATTGTGACCCTTGTGTGTGTGTGTGTTTTAGCCTGTGTTTTGTGCTGATTGTGACCCGTGTGTGTGTGTGTGTCTCTGGAACAGGTGGTCGTACGGTGTGCTGCTGTGGGAAGTGGTCAGTTTAGGTCAGTGTGGCTCTGTGGTGTCTGCAGGAGTGTGTGTGTGTGTGTGTGTGTGTGTTTCTGATGGGATCTGCTGTGTATGGCAGGAGGAACGCCGTACTGCGGGATGACCTGCGCTGAACTCTATGAGAAGCTGCCGTTGGGCTTCAGGCTGGAGAAACCACTGAACTGTGACGACGAGGTGTAAGTGTGTGTGTGTGTGTGTGTGTGTGTGTGTGTGTATGGCAGACATGAGGCTGTGTTTGAGTCTGTTGGAGAGAGCGTGTTGGCTGTGTGTGTGTGCACGCAGCAGAAATGTGTGTGTTTGTGTGTGTGCAGTTATGAGCTGATGCAGCAGTGCTGGAGGGAGAAGCCGTTCGAGAGGCCGTCATTCTCTCAGATCCTGCTGTCGCTGGGCCGCATGCTGGAGGAGCGCAAGGTGCAGCCGCTCAATGGATTCTGCTTAACCCCTACCTCACCACCCCTAAACCTGACACTAACTCTAATCTGACACTTACCCTAACCTAACCCTTACTCTGACTTAACCCTAACCTAACTCAACACTAACCTGACACTAACGCTCACACCTTACATGACCAAAACCCTTACTTCAGTTGATCTGTTTCTCCAGCGCTGCTACACTGTAGATTGTGTGGCAGCAGCTTCACTCAGTGTGGTTTAATCTTCACCGCTGAAAATCCAAATACTGAAGAGCAAATCCATCCATGCACAGCTAACCCGAAACTAACCCTAACCTGACACCAGGGGTGTAACAACTGGGGGGATACGTCCCCCTCACTTTTAGAGACAGACCATTTAAAAACTGGTGATTAATAATTTTTTATAATTTTATAACCCCCCCCACACACACACACTTTTAAAATGTCCGCTACGCCCCAGCCTGACACTAACCCTAACTCACCCCTACACTAAATAACCTGACCCTAAACCTAACATAACTTGACCCAACTAACCCTAAACTGACACAACTCTGACCCGACACTAACCCTGACTCTAACAGCTTCTGCTGAAGGAGCCCCTATAATACATTAAAAAGATGAGGCTTTTGGTTTTGGGGGTCTCTAACATCAGGCTGATCTGCAGGGTCAAAAAACACTCTCATGGTCTTATAATCTGCATTTATTTTTACCTGATTATCCCACGACTCCCATATGAGTGGTATATGATCTATAGCAACAACAAACTGCAGTGGAATGTGAGCTCACAAACGCATTTAAATCCGTAAACGAAGCGTCACGTTTTCAACATGGCACTATACATGATATGAGAATATAAAGAGGTAACCAGATACAGTACATGCGGTTACAACACAACTCAATACGGAGTTTGTAAGCTAGAGAAAACAAGGAGACAGCCATTTCCTGAAATGTGTCATGGGCAGCTCTGATTTCATTAATTATCTTTCATTGTGGATCATTTCTATGTGCAGTCATTGCTGTGGCACCTCTTGTGTGAAGCGTTATATGTTCTCAGGGCTAACCTGTACTCTGCTTTGCCCGACGATCACACCCCCAGCCGGGGGGGCTGTAGCACTCACCAGCACTCCTCATCTGCCCTCTGACAAGCTGTCTCTGCAGACTCCCGTCACGCTTCCCCCGAGCCTTCGTGAGCCTTTCCAGTGCTGCGCACCAGCCGAAAGCCCAGCGTGCAGCAGCCTGCCGTAGTTTGACTGTGTGCCTAATAAACTGTCCTTATTTTGCCCGCACCCCTGGTGTATTGTGTCCATTACAAAATGGAGGAACAAACTAATCAATGAGTTGTGATGGTGCCTGTTGAGCTCTGTCAAAATCTCATACACCATTGGTCTTTTCTGATTCGTCCTTTACCAAACGGCTGATGAATCCTCCATTGTAAGGTTGCTGAGGCACTCCTTTCCCCACACCTCCAATAATATCCACCTGAGCACAGCGCCCTCATGACTGTAGGATCTGCTTGTCTTCCTCTTTTCCTTTGCTGCTGGGTTTGTGGGCGGGGCCGCAGGTTTAAATTCTCCCAGGTGGGCAGGGCTTGTGTTTCGTATCCACGTCATGCTGAAATGGCTGAAGACTCGCTATCAAGACGATTCATTCTGACCACTATTAGTCGACTCTTTTTTATTTTTTTTTATTTAGATAATAGTTTTAAACACTGTTCACTTTCAGATTTAAGCCCTAGCTGGATATTTCACTTTACTTAGAGCTGTCCCTACCAAAGCCTAGGCTGGTTTGCTGGTTTTAGAGGGCTTTTGGCCATTTCCAAGCTGGTTTCCAGCCATTTCCAGCCTGGTCTTAGCTGGTCAGGCTGGGAGATGAACAGCTAAAACCAGCTTGACCAGCCTAGCCTCTAACCCTGACACTATACAACCCTATCCTGACCCTAAACCTTACATAACTTGGCTGTAACTAATAATAAACTGACACTAATGCTGACCTTAACCTGATTCTAACCAACCGTAACCTTACTGACCACAACTAACCCTGACGCTAACACGACCTGCTCTGACCTGTGTGTCCTCCTGCAGACATATGTCAACACTACGCTGTACGAGAAGTTCACCTACGCAGGAATCGACTGCTCCGCGGAGGAGGCCGGCTGATGCACTGCAGCAATAATGAAGAATATGTTGCACACACACACACACACACACACACACACACACACACACACACAGTGTTGATTAGTGAGGGACTCAGATCTTGTCTTGTGTTACGTGTCTGTGTGTGTGCAGACACTGACCGCTGTGGCATTTGTATATTTCAGTGTTTTTAATAAAGCTCCTCTTGTTTAGTAATGCAGGGCTTGCTGTTTCTGAGTCTGTGGTTTTATTAAAATATCTCTTTTTAGCAAACACAAAGCGCATTACAGATGCAGAACTTCCAGCCCTGCTTTTCAAGAAATTTACAAAACATCTGAACTGTACTGTGAAGACAGCACATCACTGTAGCCCGCTGTCTTCTTCATTACCTTTTGTGCACTGTTCAAGTGGACTCCCCTTCATTATGTTCATTTATTCATTTTCTACTGCTTTTCCGGGGCCGGGCCGCAGGGGCAGCAGTCCAGGAGAGAAGCCCAGACTCTTCCTCCAGCTCCTCTTGGGGGGATCCCGAGGCATTTCCAGGCCAGCCAAGAGACATAGTTCCTCCAGCGTGTCTTGGGTCTTCCCCGAGGCCTCCTCCTGGTGAGACATCCCTGGAAAAGCTCCCTAGGTAGGCGTCCAGGAGGCATCCGTAATAGATGCTCGAACCACCTCAGCTGACTTCTCTCGATGTTGAGGAGCAGCGGCTCTACTCTCGGGTGTCAGAACTCCTCACCCTATCCAGAAGAGTGCGCCCTGCCACCTTTTGAAGGAAACTCATTTCGGCCGTTTGTATCCAAGATTTCGTCCGTTCAGTCGGGACCCAAAGCTCATGACCATAGGTGAGAGTAGGACTGTAGATTAACCGGTAAATCAAGAGCTTTGCCTTTTGGCTCAGCTCCTTTACTACAACAGACCGATACATCGACCACATTTCTGCTGCACCAATCCACCTGTCAGTCCCACGCTCCATCCAATCCCAAGATACTTGATCTCCTCCACCTGGGGTAAGGACTTTCCTCCAACCTGCAGATGACAGACCAGCTTTATCTGGTGGAGCACCATGGCCTCAGACATGGCGGTGCTGATTCTCATCCCAGCTGCGTCTTTTGATTTTTTATTATGAAGCTGTATTAACCCACAGTTTCAAACTATAAACTCACACTAAATAAACGTTATATTAATCTTAATGTATAATATATTGATGCTTATTATATTTATATAATCACGCCATGGTGGACTTCACTCACGCATGCGCTCTGCCGCGAGTACGCCGATGCGGTTATTCTATACATATAAACATACAGATACGACCCTCAAACACATACTAAACATAACATTCAATGCCACATAATACATCTTACCTGAAATTCCTCGAAATCATGATCAGCAATGCAGCGATTGGCTGACGCACAGCAGCGTAATGACATCATCTGATTAATATTCAATTATCCATGTGAGCAAAATTACATTAAATTAGCAGTAAACGGTTTGTTAAATATGACACGCAATAACACATGTGTTGTGAGCTGCAGGCTTTACACTTTCATGTGTTGAGAGTATTCATCATGTATTTCAGTGCATATCAATGTATTTATTTCTACATTTAGAGATGATTGTCTTTATTATAGTCGCTGTTTTTTAATCAGTGTAAAGAATAACTGGATGTTTACAAAAGCGTTTTCATCTTGGTAAAGGCGTCTGCAACTATTGTGAAGCATCAAATCACTGACATATTAACTATCAAAACATGTTTATGACTGCATAAATGTATTATTGCTTTAAAAAAGTCACATATTCTGCATTTCTATTATACACAATTTGTACTAAAGCGATCTAAAAAGTTCATGTCAATAAGTTTTATCTGTGCTCCACCAGGTGGCCGTCTTTGTACTTTCATTTCGAGAGTGCAGATTGCATACGTTTTATTAATATGTATAACTTTATTTATTTTATTAATGACTATAACTTTATATATATATAAAAAGTGTATATAACTACTACTGTAAGAACATATCAGAATTGGGAACACACTTTCTGTATTATCTTAGCTTGAACTGAGCCGATCTAATCCTGTTTATATGAATTGAACCTGCTCCCGATCAGGTTTGAGCTAGCAGAACTGTTGCTATGACAACAACTCTCGGATCAGCTTTGAAGAACGAAACGATCCTGGATCATGTCAAATCGTCAATATCCAAATCCAGCTAACTGAGTAATCCACGTACGAAGAACAGACCCCAGGCTAAAGCTGAAGATCTTTGCTGGGTTCGGACTTTATTTCTATCATTTTAGACGGGATCGTGCCGGGCTTGCGCAGTAAATGAACAGTCATGTGATGCATTTCGATTAGCGCGAGGAAGTAATCAAATTGTTTGTTACAACATTGAAATCCATCCCTGCAAAGGTGAAACAAATGATGACGGAGATGTCAAAAAGAGCGAATTATGTCAGCGGTCAGGCCAGCCGCCTGTTTTAATCAAACAGTCATTCTAGCCGCTGGTAAATCAAAGTATTCCGGCAGTCGCTCATACACTGTGTATTACGGTAGAGCACCTATGAGCAGTGTCCAGCGAGCTGACAGGACATGACGAGGACACTCGCTGCACTGAAACCGCTGTCATGGAAAATGAAATGAATGTTCCTGACTGGTGGAAGATGAACAAACAATCCTACCCAAAACATGCTAAATTAGCCGGATCAGTAGTGCATCCCGGCCAGCAGCAGCAGCAGAGAAAGTGTTCAGTGCTGCTCAGTGAGCGCAGGACTGCACTAAAGCCATTTACTGTGGATTCAATAATGTTCCACCACAAAAACACAAAACCTAATCTTGATGAGGAAAGAATTTCAAATTATAACTAAATATTAATAAAATCACAGTGTAGTCAGAGTATACAGGCTAATGCTGGCATTATTCTTTCATTACTCAGCTTCACCATCGCCTTATTGTGAAGAGAAGTGGCAAAACAAATCCCAGAGCCTTTATCTTAATTTCATTATTGCCAAATATCCATCATCATTTATTATTCATTCATTCATTTTCTTGTCGGCTTAGTCCCTTTATTAATCCGGGGTTGCCACAGTGGAATGAACCGCCAACTTATCCAGCAAGTTTTTGCGTAGCGGATGCCCTTCCAGCCGCAACTCATCACTGGGAAACATCCACACACACACACTCACACACAATAGACAATTTAGCCTACCCAATTCACCTGTACTGCATGTGTTTGGACTGTGTGGGAAACCGGAGCACCCGGAGAAAACCCACACCAACACGGGGAGAACATGCAAACTCCACACAGAAACACCAACTGAGCCGAGGCTCAAACCAGCCACAAAGCGACCTTCTTGCTGTTAGGCAACAGCACTTCCTACTGCGCCTTATTTTTATTGGTGTGTTGGCCAATTTAAAGGTTAAGTGTATGTACCCAGGCCTATTTAGAGTGTTGAGATGTTAAGATGGTACAGAGGGCTTATTTTATTCTTATGTTCCAGCTTGGCCTGTAGTCTGTGTTATTAATAAGTACTGTTAACACATATAAACAACTCATTCATGAAAAAAGACAAAAGAGCTGTGTGCATGTGCACATTAGGATAATGTCGGGCTATAAACGGGTTCGGGCTTTTAAAAAGCTGTCAATCAAAATGTTCTTGTCGGGTTCGGGCTCTATCGGGCCTACCTATCATAGCCTGATTACAGCTCTAGTTCAGACGCCCCCTCACAGTCAGCTATAACAGTTTCATTTCACCACCAGACACCCAAAAGGCAGGTACTGCGGGTTATCCATACTGTGACGAGGCACAATTTATTTTAATCTAATAAAAACATTAAAATGAGAAGCCTATTCCATAGAAATTATATAATTTTTAAATTATATTTGTTGAGGTCTTAAAAAGCATAAAATTGTACTTTTAAAATGGTGCAAGAACCCTGTCCCAGAAGTCATTGCGACTGGAGGTGGGAAGCGCTGCATTTTATTTAGATTTATTATTAAAGTTCAGAGATATGACTTATTTACCTCAGGAGTTTCCCTAAATGAAACAGTGAAAGTAAACATTACCATGAACATCTTAATAAAGGAATAAACACATTAAGGGTGTTTGTTTGCTGAAAATCCTATTAAAATCTGTTTTATTTATATTGTGCAGAGTATATTTATAATGTTTTTATGCAGAGTATATATTTTGAAGAGGGGAAAAACAATAAATGGTTGTATGAATGTTGTAATGTTTAAATAATTTACCATTTAAAACGCATGAAGGTCATGTGACCATCAGGAAGAACGCAGCATACCCTTTCTCACAGGATGCGTTCTCTGCCATCACGGTCTCCTGCGTTGGTTCTTCCGAGGACACCTGGCAAGACCGCTCTCCACAAGAACAAGTATGTTCTCTGCTGTCTTGGAATTGAGAAACTGCCAGCACTGAATCACTTGTCACAGCAGCTGCGTCCCAAATGGCACACTATACACTATGCACTCATGCACTATGTACTTATGCACTTACACACTCAACAGGATAGTACATGTATGTAGTGTTGTCCCAAATGGCACACTAATGTTTTTTTACTAAGCGGAAATTCAAACCGTTTCCCTGATGACGTTTGACAGTTGCCAAATCAGTGAAATAAATAACCGAATTATCAAATAATACCTATCGTGAGTATTGCCGCATTCACCATCGGGAGGCGCTATAATCACTCTAGTAGGACAATTTTGCTTTCACCATCCAAAATAAATAAAGTTATCCAACATGTGCGTCCGATAGCTCCGCCCCTTCCGCTACGTAAGCAAACCTGCGGTCGTTGAGTGCGTGAAGTGTCCATCATTACACACTTCATTTTAGCGACTGAATGAGTGCATCATCCGGGTAATTAAAGTGCACTTATTATTTTAAGAGTTTTCAGTGTGAACACACTACTTACACTATTTATACTACAAAATGGCGTAGAATAGTGCATAAGTATGCGATTTGGGACGCAGCTTATATCTCACTGGCTGTGTGACTTCTTCATGAATGCCTCCTGCGGCTCACGTATTGCTCACTAATCGCCCCCTAGTGTCACTCGCCAGGACATACAGGCTGGATGGATTATCAGTCACACAAAGACACAGCTGTTATGGAGAAAGCTTAGATGAGGATAAGCACATCAGCATAAGTTCATGTAATTAGATAAAAACAGAATGAAACTATTAATGCATAAGGATGAAGGTAAAATCATCAAACATTCCTACAGTTTAATAATAGTGGTTTTGTGTCTGAAGAACTGACTCTCTCCCTGAACTCTTGATGTGTGTCTACATGTAATGATTGTTGACCTCTGCGTTGTGTTGTACTGCAGTCGTCACCAACTTAAAGTAATGAAACCCTCCAAGAGTGATTCTCAGCGTTTCTTTTGTTCTGAGAAACAAATCAAATAACATAACATTACACATAACGGCAATATACTGCAGGCAAAACTCAAACAAACAAAAGATGTCAAATAAACAACACTGTCACTTTAAGTGTGGTCTTGCGTCATTCTCTAATACAATGATGATATCAATAATAAGCTCAATAATGTTGCATGTCTCAGTACATAATACACTGTTTAAATCTATCAGAAGCATTATACATTTGCTGACAACTTAATCACTCTTTTATATCCAAAAATAATCTGTTATACACTTTAATGATTCTATTTTCACTCCTGTGTTCAGAGCACGCTTACCAGTGGCAGCATCAGCCATCGTCTGCTGAACTACAGTAGCTGCGCGAGGACATCTCAAAGAAAAACGCCTGCATTTTCTTAACCACTAGGGGGCACCAAAGCATCAATCATGCATACTCTTAATGTCATGTCACTCATCACAATGAATCTCTATTAGCACTGTTACATACACATGGAGTAGAGGGTAGCCTATCTCCTTCCTTTGCTGATGATGCATCATATAAATCTTCAGCTTTGTGATGTTTGAATGTCATCTGACTAATTCTTTTTTTGTTGAAGGTTTTGGTTGCGGCTGTGGCCGGTCCTCGCTTTACTCTGCATTGTGTTGTGTTTAGGTGAAAGGAACCAGTCATATGGGAGTTGACAGCCTTTTATTCTGCATGAATAAGACAAAAAAAAAGATGGCAAAGCTGTGTATGTGCCTTCATTAGGAGCTCACCAACCTCTTAGTGAAAGAGATAATTCTCACTACAAAGCTTGCACACTCATGCTTATAAACTTTACCCACAATCAGGGGCGGACTGGCCATCTGGCAGACCGGGCACTTTCCCGGTGGGCCGACGTACTTTTTGGGCCGGGCTGATCTTCGTCTTATGATCTGATCGGCCCATAAAAGGCTTAGCAGCCTATCGTTTTCTTCTGCCTTATTAATTGACGCTGCTGTGATCTGTGACTCTCTGAAAGTAGATGCTTTTTCCCCGGACAGACAGACCAGCCCGGCCCATGTGACACTCTGCAGCCCATTGGTTCTTTTCTTTACTGACATTGGTCTGGCCCAATCACAAACTCCTATTTTGGACTCCGTGTGAGCGTGCGTCGTCTGTGTGTATTTGTCAAAATAGTCGAGAGTCAGAGAGAAGAAACGCAAGGCAGGCGCAGATAAATCGCGGGAAATACACCGCCGTTTCATTTAGCGAGTCTGAAAAGTTCTCTGTTCATTCTAGTACACGGCTAAAGGCGCAAATCACATGACCACACACACACACACACACACACTCTCTGCCAAGACCTTTAGCCAGTAGTTCAGCAGGTGAGCATAAACCCCAGGTGAGAGTATAGTGCATGTCAGACAGTTCATCTGCTGGATCTGATCTCACTATAGTTGTTAAACGTGATATTTAATTCATCTTGTTGTCTCTATCTAAAAACTCTTCTGTCTTTTGAATCACTCGTTCTCAGTTAACTGTTTTGCCTGAGTGCAAAGATAAGCTAATATATTAATTAATGTAACCACATACACTGATTCTGCACATTGACTGATTGCTTACCTTTGTTTAAATTTAATGTAAGTTATACTGTTATAATGGCCATTATTGATTATTAAAACTGATATTCTGCAAAAGAGACGGTAAAGTTCATTCTTTTCAATGGAAATGAAAGGAGGCAGTTATATTTAAGCCCTGTTTTGTTATAAATATGCAGAGTGAAGATGACGCTCATATAAATATGCAGCACGACGCTGTTTGGTGTCTGTTAATCATAATATCAAAATTAAACACATTTGACTTATATTATGTTTTCATTGTTTAGATCGTGAAACAGCAAGCAGGATGAGGTGAATGAGGTTATAAAGTACACTGTTCCCTTTGAAGATTTACCCATGCATCAGCAGGCAGTTTGTGTTATGTTTATTGTTGAATATAGGCTGAGTGAATAGTGTATTGAATAAGCTAAATCGGCTGTAGTGTATGAGTGTGTGTGAATGAGTGTGTATGGGTGATTTCCAATATTGGGTTGTGGCTGGAAAGGCATCTGCTGCATAAAACATGCTGGAATAGTTGGCAGTTCATTCCACTGCGGCAACCCCTGATAAATAAGGGACTAATGAGAAGAAAAATAAATGAATGAATGAATAGTGTATTTTTTAGAACTCAACAAATATCTTTATGGACAGTTTACAGAAATTACATTGAGATTAAAGTTTGTACTTATTTATTTATTTCATATATATGGCTTTTGTGTTTTATAGAATATGAGTTGATAAAAATATTGGACGTGCATAGATAGATAGCATTTTGATTTAATTTAGAGGGCCGCTCTGGCCCAAAATGCCAGGGCTGATTTTTTGCCCCAGTCCAGCCCTGCCCACAATACATGCCTCATATACATTCAACCTCTCATACATGTTTAAACATCAATGTAATGCAATTTAGAACAACATTACATGTGTTATTATGATGAACAACACTTATAGGCTATATTTTAACCGGAGCTTCAGTAAAACTCACCTCTCCACAATGAGCGAGAGCAGGCAGAACCGGAAAACGACACTTAAAAGGGCCACGCACCATTTTCCAAAATACACCAATACATTGAAAAATCACACAACTATGATTTCATTAACTCTGAAATATAAGATATTTAAAGAACTTTGAAAATACACAATTAAATAAAAATAATTGATGAATAACAAGGAGAATTTTGAGTGAAATTAATATATATAAATATAACACCTGTTACACAACATTCCATCTACACTGATCATCAGTGCAAGATAGCCCTGTCAGACCCCTGGCTACTGCATTGTGCACCTTTCACAAAATAAGAACATTGTTTAATTTGTTATTGCACAACACATCATCATTAGCACTGTTTGTAAGAGCTAAACATTTGTTAAACATTGCTGTAAAATATATGTTTGCACTTTGTTGTACTTTTAACCATGCTAGCAGTGTTGTTTCATCACCGTACACAAATTCTGTTCAATAACAACAATAGTTGATGATATGATGCATTGTATGAGTTCTTGATATCAGATTTGTATTTTAACTCTATATTTATACAATGTTATACATGTACAAGTAAAACATACAAAGGTGGTGTGAATGTTCATAATTTTAGGAAATCAATGAAATAAAATCAACAGCTGAATTTAACCGGCAGCATGTGGTGAATAAAAATCAAGACAGTTTGTCACGCAATTTAATATACTCATCTTCCACAACACTGCGGCAGCATGGCTACAAGACCTGCCAGAGAAAGCTGCACAGGAACATCCAGCGGTTTCTACTCTGTTATTTTGTACCATAACCCATGTGATGTGGGTGGGTTTACCTACAGATTGACTCGGCTCTACCTCCGCTCTCAGTAATGTGAACTGCTGATGTTTGTGACAAAGGATGCGTCCGATTTTATTACTGTGTAGATAACGTATCGCATAGCGTATGCTAAGCTCTTCGCCAGCTACACCCTCGGACAAAACAACATAACTGAATGTCAGCATATGTGACTGCTGGCCATTGTTTCATACACGCGGCAACCTCCCGCTCTCTCTCAGGAAGTCAATACGGAAGTAACTAAAACTGCAATTCATCCAAAGTTCGGCTAGTCGTGGCCGCTCCTGGCTCCAAAACAGAGCAAATTTCAATTGAGCCCACTGTTAGAATGGCCAACTTTACAGCAGAAATAAAGGTGTTTACAGCCTGCTACAAAAAAAGATGTTGGTTAATACAGCTAATATTACCCTTCATGACAACTGTGAGGGGGGTGAATTTTTTTATAACTCATCCGTTTTCTTTATATTAAGTCATATTACGTTTGCATAATTAAGGGCGTGGTCACTTGAGTGACAGCTAGGTCTCGCTGGTCAGCGTCACGTCACCTCAGCTGAATCCTGCAGATTAGCCACTGAACTCGGCATATTTATCGTATTTCTGTGTTGTTTTATGTGGCTTTACACACTCAACTGCCTTTTGGACTTGTTTCCTACAATTATTAGATGGCATGACATGCTGAGTGAACTTAATTGTGCTCACAAACCATTCACGTGGCCTCCGTTTCCCATGTGAGTAAAGTTATATACTTATATACCATCTCTGTACATGTATTTGTTTTATTTAAGATCATTTATGGTTTATATTTAGAGCTGTAATGCACTGCAGAATCTGTCAGATTGATTAGCTGTAGGCTCTAGATCAGTCATCTGAAGCGTTGTCATACAGTGTTATGCTGGACTTCATCAATAGTCTTACAGTAACTAATACAGACTATATCTGAAGTGTTTGGAAGTAATTTGCGTTTTCCTCCTGTTGAAAAACGTCATAAGAGCAATGTTTAGTGGCTCAATGTATTACAGCAGTGTTTTTAAAAGTCTAAACACTTTATTGATATAGTTTACAACCAAGCACAAGTGGTCAGAACACAAACGAGTCGCAGGTGATAAAGTATTAAGCATTTCTCCCAAAGTAAAGTGTGTCTGAACCAGGTCCAAGCTAAATGCCAGCAGGTGTCTGTAGCTCCGCTCACTCTCCGCCTCTTTGCCCATGTTTGGTATCCCGCCGTGGGTGTGATGACGCGCGAACAAAATGGCGACGGTTGGCCGCGCCTACTTGTGGCTTCTTTTGCGCTCTTCAGAAACCTGTGGGTGACGTCACGGATACTACGTCCATATATTTTACAGTCTATGGATTCATATCATCAATCTAGAAGAAGCCACAACTCAACATGTTACCTTGTTTACAGTCTTAGTTAAGTGATCTTGACTGTGCTGCCAGCACAAACTAATGTTGCCATATCTTGTCAACATCGTGGACGTTTCAACTAGGCAAAACAGGTAACAACCATTCAAATCCGTCTCAATAGCTCTAACGTAAACGCAATTAATTGATCTCAAATGTGAACCGGAAGTTTGTAGCATTTTCGCTACGCGTACGCTCAAAGCGTAATGGGTAATTTCGTGATCCATGAAAAAGGTCTATACGCTCAGGTCTAAGTATTTTAATTCATTATATTAGTTGGCATACTGCACTGGTGGTCTCACCACTAATGGAGGGATGACCCAGCGCACCATCCATAATATAAAACCACAGAATTTCTTCTGTATTAACTCGATGCGAAACGTATTGCATCACATCCTCAATTCAATAGATGCCATCAAACATTCAGCCCAAATGCTCCGGGGAGACCTGAAACATATTAATATTTGCCTAGGCTATATGACACTATAATTGAAGGATGGTGCATATTATTCAGTTATAAGGAAACCTTCAAGTGTTTTCGAACATAAGAGCAAACAGACTAATAAATATAGGCTAGTCTATATCGTTGCGCTCCAGTCACAGCAGCTATACACAATTCACATCCGCTTTAAGAAATAAAATGTTGGCTATCACACATTTGATAAAGGTAGCAGTGGTTAATATTTCAGAATGGCTTATCTCCACTGTCTGATTCT
This sequence comes from Danio rerio, assembly GCF_052040795.2. NCBI lineage: Eukaryota > Metazoa > Chordata > Actinopteri > Cypriniformes > Danionidae > Danio > Danio rerio. The sequence goes on along the minus strand of NC_141025.1, from coordinate 502,987 downwards.
TCCTAAAGCAAAAGTTACGATGTAAAATATTAAATATTCTTCTAATAAAGCTTCATTAAAAATGTCATTTTTTATAAAACTACTAAATAAATTTTAATAAAATAATGTTGGATAATGACTGCAGGAAATATGTGTATATGTACATGTTTTTTCAAGATTTATTAAGCTGAAGTGTAGTGCAATCTCAATCGACGCTCCGCTGATGTTTCTGTGGACATCAGCTGCCATCATTAACTCTTCACCAAGTTCAATTTCACACCGAATTGACGACAGGCGGCGCAGTAGGTAGTGCTGTCGCCTCACAGCAAGAAGATCGCTGGTTTGAACCTCGGCTCAGTTGGTGTTTCTGTGTGGAGTTTGCATGTTCTCCCCGTGTTCGCGTGGGTTTCCTCCGAATGCTCCGGTTTTCCTCACAGTCCAAACACATGCGCTATACGGGAATTGGGTAGGCTAAATTGTCTGTAGTGTATGAATGTGTGAACGAGTGTGTGGATGTTTCCCAGAGATGGGTTGCGGCTGGAAGGGCATCCGCTTCATAAAAATGTGCTGGATAAGTTGGCGGTTCATTCCGCTGTGGCGACCCCGGATTAATAAAGGAACTAAGCAGACAAGAAAATGAATGAATGGGCAGCTGTTTTTGATTAATTCAGAGTATAGTCCAGACTATTTTTTCTTTTCAAAAGCAGTAGCAGTATAGCCTAAACAGAACAAGCCCATTTCTCGGTTAGGCTATATCCACAGGTGCTGCCGTTAATCTACAGGGGTCAGGTAACCAAAAATAGCCTGCATATTTATGGGTGGGTCGGGGGTGGATAAGATTAACCATTGGTTATGCAAATATTAACTACTTTTTCTAAAATATTGAGACATTTGATTAGCTTTTATTGAACGTGTCTTGTCCTGAGTTGTCTTAATTACTAATGCCAGTATAATCTGTGCCTTCATGATTAAATTAAACTTGATATCCAGGATTTTAAATCGGGCTGATCACAGTTGTTCCAACATTTTTCACATCACTAAAGCAAAGAACTGAGTAGAATTGCGATGCTTTTCATAAACAAATATAGGCTTTATCAATTTTTTCATAATCTTGAATAGTTCTTTTGTATTAGCCAGATTTAGGGTGATCTCACACTAGCACTTTTGGTCCGCAGCTGGGTTCTTTTGACGTCATAGTACTGTACGTTTAGCTATTGTGAGTGCTTCCTAAATGCAGTAAACTGTACCAGATTCACTTGAAAGAGGTTGTCTGGGGTATGGTTCACTTCTGGTATGAATGCAATCAGACCGAATAACAGAATTGAATCGCTGTTGATGACATACACGTCACAATAGACAATTCCAAGAAATGCGGGAAGGGTTTAATATTTATAGGAGCCATATCACTTTTTATTTAATAATAAACTGATTGGTTTATAATTGTGTTCATATGGGCATATCTGGCACCTGCTAGCAAATAAAGTGCGTGCACACTCTCACAGCTGTTAGAGATAATGAGAGTGGGGTAGCCCAACAACGCAATAATCAGCCTTTAACGCCATACGCAACAGGTCTTCAACCCACAGATTGCTGTTTGTATTTTGTTGTCATGTTTCAAGCTTATATAAAGTTTTATAACATCATGGGCTCAGCATGTCTGTCTCAGCCACTAGCGCATCACAAATTAAAGGACCTTCACTTGCCTCTCTAGCGACTTAAGGAGGAATCAGGAAGTTGCAATAATATGGACATCGGAAGAAAACGAAGCTCTAAGTGAATTATGGGCAGACGATAACATAAAAACACAACGCAATGATCCTTAAAATATTTTGTGATCAACTCAAATCAAAGGGTTATACTTGAACAGCGGATCAATGAAGGTAAAGAAGCTCCGACAACGATACCTGAAAATCAGATTCTCTCAGTAAAACTGGAAGCTCAGGGGAAGAGAAGGAGAAAATTCTGTGGTATGATGGTTTGAGTGAACTTCCGGTTTGAGTGAACGCTGGCATGATCTGTTGCTGCTCACCGGTAAAACTTTTAAATATTGTTGACTGATCAAGATTAATAGTTGAACCGATTTGACTAAACTCTGACAATCCTGCTGTCTGCTTGAGATTATTGGATTTGACCTGCTCTGCGCCTGTGGATCTTCTGGTTTCTGTCAGCGTCTGCTTCACAATGTACAAGCTATTGTCCGGCAAATTACTTCTGGCATGTGCTTGCGTGTTGTCTCCTGACACTTGTCTACCAATTGTTCCAGTACTCGGCTGCTAAATTAGACCGCTTCCGTCTTCATCTCTCGGCGCCTTTGCTAGCTGTGGTACATCTCTATGTGGACATCACATTGCTGCCCTGCTGGAGATATATCCATCGTGGATCCAGACGGAGTGCTCACCAGAGCTCATCGACACAAAGTCCATTTGTTCCCATTTTCATCGTCCTCCACGAAACACCTAGCCCGGTTGGCTTACACTGCTGTACTTTCTGAGAATATCTAAAACCGACAGCTTTTCTTTTAATGACTGTTCCATTTATCTTTAAACAGGTTAAGAGTCTGGGTGTCATCATTGACAGCACCCTAATCTTTTGATTATGTCATGCCACTGCTGTTCTCGTTCATAGCTTTGTCACATAGATACTGCAACTCCCTCCTCTTTGGTAATAAATCTCTCCGTAAGCTTCAGTTGATCCAGAACTCAGCTGCCCGTATCATCACCAGAACCCCTATTTCTCATCACATCACCCCTGTCCTGCAGCAGCTTCACTGGTCACCTGTTCATTTTCCAATTGATTTTATAATCTTGATGTTAACATTCAAAGCCATCCACAATCTCGCCCCTCCACTTGTCTGTTCCGTCTGCTTGTCTTTGGGCAACAGAGCATTTAGCCGCTGTGCTCTGCAGCTTTGGAACTCAATACCACCTGCCATCAGAAACACTGACTCCCTCACACTGTCCAAATCAAGACCCAAAACCCACTTATTTAAGATGGCTTTTAATACTTAATAAATTTGATCTGCACTATTGTTGTTTATTTATTATTTCTCTTGTTGTTTTGTTCTACGGTGTCCTTGAGTTGCCAGAAAGCCGCCTTTAAATGAAATGTATTATTATTGTAATATCTATTGCTGGGGTCTGTTCTTCGTACCTCGCTTAAATGATCTAAGATGATTTGGCAGATCCTGGATCTTTTAATCTCGATAACTGATCTCTCGCTAATTTGGTTCTTCAAACAAGTTCGTGAATCAGATTAGAATGTCTGGATAAACTGATCTGAGATCGCTGCGTGTGTTGTGAAGGACAGATCTATCCATCCTCGAAATCATGATCAGCAATGCAACGATTGGCTGACGGCACAGCAGCGTAATGACATCATCTGATTAATATTCAATTCTCCATGTGAGCAAAATTACGTCAAATTAGCAGTAAACGGCTTGTTAAATATGACACGCAATAACCTTCCACATGTGTTGTGAGCTGCAGGCTTTACTCTTTCATGTGTCGAGAGTATTCATCATGTATTTCAGTGCATATCAGTGTATTTAGTTCTACATTTAGAGAAGATTGTCTTTATTATAGTCGCCATTTTTTAATCGGTGTAAAGAATAACTGGTTGTTTACAAAAGCATTTTGATATTGGTAAAGGCGTCTGCAACTTTTGTGAAGCATCGAATCACTGTCATATTAACTTTCAAAACATGTTCATGACTGCATAAATGTATTATTGCTTTAAAAAAGTCACATGTTTATTATACACAATTTGTACTAAGCGATCTAAAAAGTTCATATCAATAAGTTTTCTCTGTGCTCCACCAGGTGGCAGTCTTTGTACTTTCATTTCGAGGGTGCAGATTGCATAAGTTTTATTAATATATATAACTATTTATTTTATTAATAACTATAACTTATATATATATATAGTTTTAAAAATATTTACTCTTTTCCCAAGTGTATATAACTACTACTGTAAGAAAATATCAGAATTAGGAACATACTTTTTCTATTATCTTTGCTTGAACGGAGCTGATCTAATCCTGTTTATATGAATTGAACCTGCTCCCCATCAGGTTTAACCTGGCAGAACTGTTGCTATGACAACAACTCTCGGATCAGCTTGAAGAACGAAACGATCCTGGATCATGTCAAATCGTCAATATCCAAATCCAGCTAATTGAGTAATCCACGTACGAAGAACGGACCCCTGATTTTGTGCCTCTTGCTATATCCAATCCAGTTCCTGTCCCGTCATTAATGCAAACTACCTCTTCTTTTATGAATTCTTCAATTACTCTCCCACTATTGTCATTTCTGTTTCCCCATAATGTACTGTGGGCAATTAAATCTCCACACCAGATAGTTTTCCCATTAATATCCTGCCATATCTCTTCTACCTGTTCTAACATTCTACATGGGTTATAAAATGTATTATTGTTACATTACCTTCACTTGACCATATCTCCACAATATTAATATCTAAATCATTCCCTCTTCTTGGTTTTGGATATCTTTTTGTATAAATGTGATAATTCCCCCTCATTTACCCATTTTCCTATCTATTCTTACTGCATTGTAGCCCTTAATATTACAACTCAATCTTGATATTAACCATGACTCTTGCACACACTATATCAGGGTTTTCATTTAAATGATCAATATATGTCCTTCTTTGATACCCGTATTTCTCAGCTGACTTAACTATTACGTTAATCCTTTATGTGTGGTCATTTTTATGCACATTCAGTGTTTCTTTCCTTTCCTCTCTCATTGTTGGTATCAGTACTGTCTGTTCCCTTGCAGGCCTAAACTTTTTTGTTGCTTCTGGATACGACATTACTTGAGTGACTTTTATTCTCTGTACCTCCTGCATTATTTTATTTACTTGCATCTCACTTTTCTTTTACAGGCTGCTGCAATGTGACCAAACCTTTGACATTTGTAGCATCTAACAGGCGGCGGTGTGTACATTCTCACTTCATAATTCATGTTTCCTATAAGGAGTTTGTTAGGAAGTTTTATTTCATCAAATGTCAACATTACGATTGACAGTCAATTATGGCTCTGTTCCTTCTTGTTTTTAAGCGTTTAGCTTCTTTTTAGCATTCGTTATTTCTTAATCACATTGTTTACTGACCAGTATGCCTGTGATTACCCCTCGTATCATTTTTCTGTTAAAGACCCCTAAGCATTTCACTTTTAACCATTTATTTTATTCACTTTAATTGCTTTCGTTTGTTGAACCTCATCCTCACACGAAACCAATAAGCATCCATTCCTCATTTTTAAGCACATCTTACCTTGCCCCCTAATCTTCTTATTCAGAGCTTTCGCCAGTCGTATAGAACTCCAATCCTCAAATGTAGTCCCTTCCTGTATCAGTCTAACAAACTGACGCCTGCTGCGCTGTCATTTGTCGGCCGTGTCTGTCTGTTTATCTCCCTCTACAGATGCGCTGCAACATTGCGGGGCATAATCAGGTGGATGGGGAACGCCTGAGTCTAGTGTGCGCTCTTTTATCAGCGTCCTGCCACTGTTTGAGAGAGACTCTTTTCCTGATCCTAAGGGTTGGACGGAGACCAGCGGCATGTGAGTTGTCGAAGCGTTTTGCCTAATATTTAGTCACAGCGGGCTTAAAATAAACTTTTGAAACGTGACTTTTGGCTTCCCCCTCTTTTTTTTCTTGTTCCGCCTCGAGGGAGTAACACAAACACTTTATTCTCTCCGTTTCTTTTCACTACACTGGACCTCATCTCTTCGTCACTATGTAGTTTGACTACTGTTTGCACTCTCGCTACCCTCCATATCCTCAATTTCACTTCTTGATCCGTCATTTCCGTCTTCCCACTCCTGACCATTCTCAGTCCAGTCATTGCCAACCGCCTGCACAGCTTTTCCATTGATGCTGCCATTCCGGAACGTTCCATGCCACGAGTTGTAACCGTGCCAGTGATATGGAACCGGAAAAACATCACATGACATTTTAAAACCTTACACATTGCATTTACAGCTAATATATATATATATATATATATATTAACATCTTCTAATCGCTTATAAAAATAATTTATAAATCAGAAAGAAAAAAAACCCTAAATGTTCAGCATATTTAATTCATAAAATGTAATCTTGATTCTATTGATAACCTGGGTTACATTAACATCAACTGTACAAGACTTTAGATTTCATAACGATCACTCATGTGTATGTGTGTCTGCGTATCACCTACTTTGTTGACAAGCAGGACTGACCCAGTGCAAACACAGTGATGATGTCTGCTCGTCTCCTCCAAAAACAGCCTCTGTGGACATCACTTCACTGCAGATAAATGCGAGTGGCTCTCTGTAGTTCAGTTTTGGTAGCAAAACCAAAGATTGAGTAAAAGGAGAATGAAATTGATGTTCCTTTTCCTTCATGGCTGTCACGTAGCAACAGCCGTACACACAGCAACAGCTCGATGATGACTAGAATCATGACTAGTTTTTAGATTACTATAAGCAATTATTAGAGTTATTCCCTTTATGATTGTGATATCATCCTGCAAGCATAAAGAAAATTGTATCGGTTTTAACAAATATATTAATATATATAAGCTAATTTATAATGAGCTTAAATGCTATATATTTTTCATTAGCCACATTATTCTGTTTGCTGTATTTATGACCCAGATGTGTAGCCGATAAACAATGCTTAAACATTAAAATGTGCTTCATTCATTTTCTTGTCGGCTTAGTCCCTTTTATTAATCCGGGGTCGCCACAGGGGAATGAACTGCCAATTTATCCAGCAAGTTTTTTACGCAGCGGATGCCCTTCCAGCCGCAACCCATCTCTGGGAAACATCCACACTCACCTGTACCGCATGACTTTGGACTGTGGGGGAAACTGGAGCACCCGGAGGAAACCCACGCAAAGACAGGGAGAACATGCAAACTCCACACAGAAACACCAACTGAGCCGAGGTTTGAACCAGCAATCTTCTTGCTGTGAGGCGACAGCACTACCTACTGCGCCACTGCCTCACCTAAAATGTGCTTTTAGAAACTTAAAATATTGATATTTCATGTTGGCTATGTTTAGGATAGTGAATAGAAGAGCATACAGTATAAAAAACTAATTAAATATGCTGGCTATAAGAGGTCTTTTTTCCAGAGTGAGATAACATGTATTGTCTTTTCTAAAACATACAGTATGGTGTAAAATCATGTTTATTACTAAGAAAACTAAAACAAAATGATATTGTACTTGAACATCACATAAGGTACACATACAGAGCTGTCTATCTAGTATTGTGAAAAGGCAAAGCTGAAAGTCTGTTTAAAGCGCCAGCCAGCAGTCAAAAGCTGCAGGTGCACCTACTACCACTGCAGCGACAGCAGGAACGACGGCGGACGGAACATTTTGAAGTGGTGACATCTGTATGTCCACAGCGAGTGAGCCATGTAATAATCAAAAACTATGGCTTGCAACAAAACGAGAAGGCTGACAGGAAATTGTTATGTTAAATATTTTTGTGCACAGTTTTTTGACCCTGATCTAACGTCCATATTTAATTTGATCATAACGCTGCATTGTGAATTTTTTGTTTTGTGATTTAGTTTTTTTTTTCTGTGAGTATTTTAGCATATCCAGGGTTATAAATTAACAACATTTTAAGACCATTAAGTATTACATTTAAGAACTATATCACAATAATCAAAAACATGCATACACAAAGAAAAAAATGCTAAATTGGAAAAATTAGTGTAAAATAAATGTGTTTAAATTGAACAGTTTTAAAGACAGGTTAGATGCACCATTGAACTACAGAAAAAACAAACATCTTAATGCAGATTTATCGTTTCGCCTGGCGCCCCATCGCACACCTCAACGAAACAGATAGCCCCCTTGTAGAGTTTTTCGATCGTCTGCAGACCAAACCATATACAGCCTTGTACAATTGTATACCTGCCTAATTAACCTAGTTAATAAATATATGTAATTTAATTGACTTGAAAGGGACTTGCTAGACCAAGCTACGACTTGACGTGACTTGAAATAAGCAGTGACTTCGCTTGAGTCTGAAAAAATTTGATTTGACTTGCTTGAGACTTGAAGGTTATGACTTGAGACTTGCACATGTGACTTATGCTGTGTTCACACCAGACGCCGAATGCGCGGATTGTGCATAACAAGCAATGTGAACATTTGAGTTTACTCGCTTAATTTATGCGTCAAATCCGCTTCAGAACAGACGCGGATTCGCGTGATGGGCAGGGCTTCTGTCTGCCCGGTGACTGCAGCTTCGTTGCTAAATGGCTAACATGGATTTATGAGGAAAACAAGTGTTAATGTGCTTTATGAAGACTGAAAAACAGTGTCAATATGTTTAGGGTCTTGATGAGTCCACTACATGCTTTCAGAGGTGCAGCAGCTCTGAGAGCTCAAACTCCTCCAGAAACTGAACCTGGATGACGGAGGCTTTCAGGGGTGCTTCTGACTGAGCCCAGCCCAGTTTGATGCACTGTTGTCGAGTAGAGGATTTCCCCCAGGGACACCAACAACTGGCGTATGTCACAATCATGCCCCCACAAGAACAAGCTCCTGATTGGTTAACGCGGCGGGAATCTCCGCTTAGGTTTAGATTTTTGAACTTGAGCAATTCGTGCACAAAACACGCGTCACAGGATGTCTATTCACGCATTTGCATTGACTTAACATGTAAATCACTCGCGCTTGACGCCTTCCATGTCTGGTGTGAACGTAGCATTACTCCCATCTTTGGTTGCAGGGACATTTAGTGACCAAAGCCGTCCTTTTTTCAGCTTTTAATAAAATTGTTACATTTTTGATTATTTACAAAATGTGTTCATCATTTTCAAAGATCATATTACCAAAAATCACGATTTCCTGATGTCCGGGTTGGTCAGTGTATCGTTTTATCCTGTATCATTGCGCAATCAAGAGTATTTTATTTAGCTTTTCTTTACAAAATATGTGGCACAGGGGGTAGCACGTTCGCCTCACAGCACAACATATTTAAAATAATCTTCATAGTTCTCCTAAATTGACCTTAACTGCAGTGCCAACCATGCATCTTTTCATTTTGCCATGTTGGACCATTATTATACAAGTTTAATCAGAAGCAAAAGCACAATCTAGGAGGAAAACAAGGCTGGCGCTAGGCATGGGCTGAACTCACCCAAATGTCTGTCTTGCCCACCCAATCAAAAAGACAGCATAGAAAAAGTACAATTTTTGATTCAGTAAACGCACTCTTACGCAGGCTCTGTGTTGAAAAATGGAAAAAAGGCATTTAAAATCCCCGAATAATCTGCGAATCAAAGGGTTTGATTGTCTGTAAGTAACAGCGTGCTCATCACTGGCGAGGCTAGCTTGGGTTCAGTCTATCCAGGATTATGGAGAAGCTGTTACAGAGTGATGCAATTGACCCTTCGCTAAGCCACACCCAAAAACCGCCACCCACCAATTGTGGCTTAGCAACCGTAGCTACGCGCAGTGGCTCTGTCAAGCTTTCGAGTGAGGATTGTGCAAATCTGACACTCGGTATCATTAAAGTGTGGACAGGGTAGTGCAATTTTTCCCTTTCCAAAACCAAAAACCCAAGAGGAGAAATGCCAGCATAGATCAAGATGTGTGATTGGCGCTAAAGGAGCGGAGCTAGGGTGGTTTTGTTTTTGATATTCCTGACATCCAGTGAAATACAGCAATAACTCAAACACCTCTTACCCTAAACCGCCTTAGGGTACCGACTAAGTCCAACGGGCTTGCCGGACGCTGCGGACGGCCCCCCCTAGAAGATTTTTGGCGGCCCCGACGACCACGCAGGCCCCTGGGGGAGGGCCCCCCGACCTGCCCAGAGGCGACGCCGTCCCCCTAGCTCCCCCCCTAGCTCCCCCGGTGGCCGCGCGGAACGCTGTCAAAATAGTCGATTTTTTTTTTTTTAACCCATTCTGTTGCAATCTGGGGTTCGCCATGGGGTGGCAGCGGATTGACAGAGACCCCCTATGCGGGAGCGCCGAATAGGTGAGGGCTGGGAGTCAAGGGACAGCCTAAACCTCCCCATTACAACCTTTTTGTTCGAAGAGCGCCCGCCCACCCCGTCGGGACCCCTCCCACGAACAGCCTATTCGTGCCCCTGAACACCTAAGTCGCCGGGAACGACCTATCTCTCCCCCTGAACACCTATACAGGGTCTCTGCAGATATCATAATGTCAAATTTAAGACCTTTTTAAGACCATTAAGTATTAAATTTAAGACCTATATCGCAATATCAAAAACACGCAAGAGAAAATGTAAAAGCACAAAATTAGGGGTAAAATAAAGTTATTTAAATTGAACAGTAGTAAAGACAGGTTAAATGCACCATTGAACTACAGAAAAAACAAACATCTTAATGCTGATTTATACATTCAACTGGCGCCGCATCGCACAACTCGCGAAGCGGATTTAGGCTTTTATACTTGACACGTTCACCATTGAGATATTTTTTTAAATGTCGGTCCAAAAAAACAAAGTAAAATCAGACGAATAAAAAGAGAATCATCATCATTGAAGATGTTTTTGGGGGCCTCTTTATTGTTTTAACAAACTTATCTCAGAGTTTTACCAAAGTTTTACAAAAACTATCCTCCTTTTCCATGGCTGTTGCAATTTCTAGCCAATAATTATTGGTCATTCTCGCAAGCAGAAATGTAACTGTGATAGAAAATAGGTAAAAATTTGATAAGGTATTATAGCCGACTGTACTATTCACTCTTCAAATAAATCCCACGATCAATCCCATTTTACCACTAAAATAAAGTGAACACGTGTCTGCTGTACAGCGTTTTGTAAAGTACTTAAATTACTCTGTTGTGGTAATACTATAGTTGCTATGGTAACACAACAAGTGTATTAAAAACAAACGACCCAGTGCTTTAGTTTTTTTTTTACAATATAGGGTAAATTTTTCAACAATTCACCACACTTTACTGTAGTAAAACTACACTGTATTTCATTTTATCAGTTCACTATTCCTAATACTACACTATGCTGAAGCATCTCTGGAAAAGCACGAAAGGAGTCAGAAGGAGTGAGAGCAGATCATTCGCACGTGAGCAGCCAGTGTTTTGAGAGCTCGCCAGCAGTTTTGTCCATTAACGGAGGAAACCGGCGCGTGAGCAGAGATTCGCTCTTATGTATTACAGCACTCTCGACTTATAAAACTGCGCTTGCGACATTTGTCATTGAAATAACGGCATACTCTGCCAGCCGAAATCATGTCAGCGCACTTAAAGCGAACTTCCTCAAACACAGTAATGATGTCACATTCGCCGCACGCACTGAGTTTAATATCAGAAAGCTGATTGGCTATTGCAAGCTGAACTTTTTGAAGTTGTAATACCGCAAATTACAATTGGACTAGTGAAATAAAGAACTACAACAGCCCAAAAACCAAGCAACAACAACAACAATAATTTAAATGAGCATTAGATGTAGCGTTACATGGACATCGCAAAAATAAGAACAGACCTAGAACAGCAAATTTAAGACTTTAAAGCCATAAATTAAAATTTTTTATTTTAAGACTTTTTAATACTTTTTAAGACCCCGCAGGGACCCTGCTATATGGCCACGAACAGCCTGTGTCCCCCTGAACACCTAAATGGCCGGGAATGACCAATCTGTCCTCCTGAACACCCATATGGCCAAGAACAGCCTACGTGTCCCCCTGAACACATATGTGACCACGAACAGCCTATCTGTCCTCCTGAACACCTAAGTGGCCGGGAACGACCTATCAGTCCCCCTGAACACCTAAATGCCAAGTAACAACCTACAAGTCCCCCTGAATGTCAACGTGGCCACGATCGACCGCTTATTCTAGGCCTGTGCAATTAATCGAAAATCCGATTTTGATTTTGGCTCTTAACGATTATGAAAAAACATTAATCCAGATAAACGATTATTCCATCACGTATTGCCCCCTTTCCAGTTGTACACATGTGAAAACTCTTTGCCTCTGCAAAGCTCAGTTCCACGTGATAATGACTAAAAGCATGAGCTGTAATGTAACTTTTGCAGCACGGCATGCGCATCATTCATATTTTTAAAAGTGCAAAAGAGCACGTGCTGTTGTGTGTGTGCGCCATGCTTAGCCTCGGATAGGTAGCGTGTGTGTGCGCGCGTGTTTGCGGGCGCGCCGCGCTTCGCCTCGACTGCAGAGCACACACACAACTAACGCGATCTTAATGTGAGCGCTTTAATGGTCAAATACATGCACATTTGTGTCAGAGCGCGGTGTTTAGTGATTATTCATATTAACCCTCATTTGTGTAATAAACTAACAAGTTGAGAATCAAAAGACACGAGAAAGAGAATATCAGAGCCGCACTATTCTTAAAGTGACAGCGTGCGATATTCCTGCTGCTGCAGACTGTTTTTATTAATAATAAATAATAAAATCAAAAATACAGTGAAGATGCTTAAAGCGCAGTTTAAACATAACAGATTTAATAACTCATTTCTAATAACTGATTTCTTTTATCTTTGCTATGATGACAGCACATTATATTTTACTAATGTTTTTCAAGATATTCAGCTTAAAGTGACATTCAAAGGCTTAATTAGGGTAAATAGGCAAGTCATTGTATATCAGTAGTTTCTTCTGCACACAATCAAACATATATATTGCTTAAAGGGGCGAATAATATCGAGCTATTAAAATAGGTTTCAAAATAGTCAAACCTGCTTTTATTCTAGCTGAAATAAAACAAATAAGCCTTTCTCCAGAAAAAAAAAAACATTATAGGAAATACTGTAAAAAAAATCCTGTTAAACATCATTTGGGAAATATTTATATATAAAAATAAATTTTTCAAGCGATTAGAATGATGGTGGGTCCAAAGGCGATTTTCTTTCAAGCAATTCGGGTGATGTTGGGCTGAATGAGTTTTTTTTTAAGCCATCTAAGTCAAGTTCATTGTCAAGTTCACTGATAAGCTTGTCGGATACCCTTCCATGTCTCTAGCTGTGCCCCAGCAAGTGCACGGCTTCCCAGTCACATGGCAGCGGGTTGCACTCCCACCCACCCCCCGGTTTTTCTGAAGCCATCATCAAGTTGTTGGGGGAGGTGACGAATTGCTGGTTTGGAGAGCACAAAGTCATACAAAGTCCCAAGACAGAGATATAAAGCGATTCCTAGTAAAAGAGACACTTGGAAGACTCAGACCCCCAAATCCCAAGACAGAGATATAAAGACATTCTGAGTTAAAGAGACACTTAAAAAACCCAGATAATAAGGGAGAGATAGAAAGGTTTCGGGATGGGTGTGGAAACCTGCCCAATTTGCCTGCGGATGTATGCTCGGCTAAGCCAGAACTTGATGGTGAGGCACAAAGTGGAGAACAAACAAGAGAGGAAGCTGCTCCTGGCACTGGAGTCTGGCCGAGTTGATGCCAGGGCTGGCATGTGCCCCGTTCCAGCCTGCGAAAAGTTCTCCAGCCGGCTTGACCAGCACATCAGGACACACAGTGAAATTTCCCTGGTGGCGCAGGATGAGACTCTCCGGTTGTGGAAGAGAAAACAGATCCTGAGTAAACTTACTGTACTCAGGGCCACAAACCCAGATGTTCCCATGGTTTCCACCCTCGATCTGGAGGAGCTGCTGGGTCTGGAAGAAGCCACTTTCCATCCTGACCAGGAGTAGCTGGAAGAGGAAGAATGTGCCAACCAAGGCTGCAAAAAGACTTGCTGAGAACCCACGGTGGATGATCCACGGTGCGACGCGAACAGGGCAGGTGGTCCGGAAGCTCCTCTCATCTCTTGGACCAGAGGAAGAGGACGACGCCCCAATCAGCCCTGCTGCAGCCGGCGACCACGACCAGGCCACCTCAGCCCAGGCCACCCAGTTCTAAGCAGTCCATTGAGCAAAAGGATAAAGCCGGTGAGGAGAGACCGTCGGCAAGTGGCAGTCAGCAGTCGCCTGAGAAAAGCCTCACCCCTATCCAGACCATGTGTCAGCGCTCAGTGACTTTCCTCTAACTTTGTTTCTTTTGCAAATACCGGTTTCTAAACTTCTCTCTTAGCCTTGTTTTTGCAGATGATATGTTGGAGGATTATCGCCGCTTCAAGAAAGGCCCGGATCCCAGCTATAAGCTGAAATAAAAAGTAAGCTGCCTTACAGGTCTACAGGATAAAAAAAGTTCATTGCTTACATGTCAGTGAAAAAAAGCAAGCTGTCCGACTTTCTCTTCCTGAACAATAAAGCAAAGATACACATGTGGATTAGCTTCCTCCGCCAGGCCCACTTGACGGTCACCACCTTACATTACGTATTGAACGTGGGATGCTTCATGCAGTTGTAAGAGGCTAAATTATCATATGCATTTGTTTATATGACAAAACATGTCTTTTCGACTCAAGAAGGTCCATACTGACTACAAAGGCAGATACTGATGAGATCAGGGCCTGGTGTGTGGACTTTGGGGGTTTTATGATGTGGTCATATGTTGATTGGTCAGTTTGAATGTCTCAGCATTGGTGGTCACATGGTCAAGAAAGATACAAAATAGGTGGTAAACTCTGGCTCTCTCTTTTTCCTGCTCTGCTCCTCTCCTCCTCTGGAGTCTACAGTAGGTGAGAGTTCAAAGTGACTATTACCGCCGCGTCATATACCGCCGCCGTTTGAAATAGGAGCCACTTTGTTTTTAGTGTATGACCGCAGTTTGTGAATGAGCCGCCAGGGGGCGCAAAGGGACGGGATGCGAACCGACAGAAATAGCCCACACAGCAGCCTTAAATATGCTATTGTGCTTGTAAATGAGATTAAACAATAAGTCAAAGCATTATAATTCCTTTATTAATCATTTAAAATTTGTTAACACGAATTATTGTTATTCTAAACTTTTTAAGTGCAAAGAGGATTCTTTTTGAAAAATAGAATTGAAGAAGTTAAAGACAACTAATATGAAAGCACAAACATTCAGTACAAATATTCTAAGTATGCCTAAATTAAAAAATTAAAGCAGTCTTTTAGCCTAAATGTAAAGAGATTTTCAGTGTTTGCTATTTTGGTAGGACTAACACAAGACCTTTTCATTTATGTTTTAATTTACCTTTTTATTTACATTTTCGTTGTTGATTATATTTTACTATTTAATTTTATGTCACAATTATTGTACATAATAATAAACGAATAATGAAAAATAATAAAAATAGGCCTTGTGGTGAAACACTAAGAAACGGTCAGGCGCATGGTCTAAAGAGCTTAAGTTGAATACTGCTTCATAAAATAATTTTGCCGCAGGACATATCTCGCAGGTTTATTTTTAATAGTTTTCAGTTACTTTTTTTGTTTCAAAACAACAATGTTCTCTTTAAAGTATAACTGTTGTTTTGTTTTTTTACTTAATGGCCCAGTATGTATTGTATTTTAATTTAAATTTCAGTCACCTTGCATATGCATTTGAAATATAATGCGCGAATAACCGCGGAAAGAAAAAAAAACTGACAAAGGTTAGAGCTAATTCATCAAAAGGTCGCATTCTGCTTTCACTCTCCCCAAAAAATGCTCTGTTTGAACGATTTAATTATTATCATCGTAACCACTATATAATTATTTAAACCTTCTCTGGTGTTTGTTTTTAGAAAATATCTAAAATCTTTTAAAAAAAAAATATCTTGTAAAATGAAAGTTTAATTTGACTTTAACGGTTTCATTTATGTAGGCTACATAGACCTACCTAAACTGTTATAGCTTGCTTTTGCTTGTTTTATATTGGTTTATTTATTTAATGCGGTTTTATCCGAAAATGTATTTCTTTAAATTATATTTTAATATGGCTTAGGCAATTTTTTCAAGATTTGACACTTGTTTTGAGTCTACAAAAGGGGACAGGTAATTTGTAAAGATTTATGTCTTTCTGTTGTCTTTAATATGGTGTATAGATTATTATGCGTTATTGAAACATCAAGGGGACGCAACAAAGTCACTTATAAATTAAAATTGTATTATGCAACAGCCTTTAAAACGGAAACATAAGGGCGATTATAAGCAAAAAGACCTCAGCCTATAAGGTTAGATGTTTTCTTTCCCTTATTTATTTATTTATTTATTTATGTGTTTGACGCATGTAACTCGTGTGCGATCGGTGTAATGACGGCAAGCCATCTTTCCCAGACTCGGGGCAAAAAAAAAAAAAAAGTGTTATAAAAATAAAGTTGCCGCAGGACATAAACGAAGTCCTGCAAGTTTAGTTTTAATAGTTCCAGTTCTGTTATGTTTTTTTTCCTCAAAACGTCTGTTCTTCTTTAAAGTAAAATTTTAGTTTTTTGTTGTTGTTTTTTTTACTTGTAATGGCTCAGTATCTCAATATATATATATATATATATATATATATATATATATATATATATTTATTAATAAACTTCACAGCCACAAATATACATAACACTACTTGCGGGTGCAACCAACAAGGGTTGTGCATTTTAGTTTAACTTTTTGAGCGTTATAAGCAGTTCGGTGTTAGTTTTTATATCAAGCCGAAACTAAACAGCGCATTCTCTCCGCCTCCTCGTTCATAACCAGCTGGACACACGCTGCTGAAGCAAGCAGGAGAGATAGCCTACTCCGTCATTCATAATCTTAGCTGATGTATCTGAGTCGAAAGAATATATTAAAGAGGAATGTTCTTTTAACAGTCCCGATACGTTTAATCTTTTGATTTTTTTTATTACTTTTTTCCTGTCATTTCTCTTCATCAAATTATTTTTTAAGCTGCTTGATTATGTTAAAACAGAAAGCAGAGCCCGTCAATTGAGAGCGATGCATGTCATGTGTTGCATAATTGCCTTTTTTCCTGTGCGTGCGTGATCAATTTCTGATCCTTTTTTGCTCGGGCTCTCACACACAACCTTTATGTCTGCTGTGTCTTTAATATGGTGTGTAGATTATTATGCGGTATTGAAACATCAAGGGGGACGCAGCAAAGTAACTTATAAATTAAAATTGTATTATTTTATGCAACAGCCTTACATTTAAAACGGAAACATAAGGGCGATTATAAGCAAAAAGACCTCAAGGCTAGATGTTTTCTTTCCCTTTTTTATTTATTTGTTTATGTGTTTGGCGCATGTGTGCGATAGGAAAACTAGTGTAATTACGGCAAGCCATCTTTCCCAGACTCGGGGCAAATTCCGCCTTTCCTTTCACTCCGTCCCGAAGCCCCAGCTGGCCCTCCTGCCATCCACTGCGTAAAACATATGCTGGATAAGTTGACGGTTCATTCCGTATGTGTATTGTCATAAATTTGCTTATTTGCAGCAGCTTTTTTTCGCGAAACAGAATTGCGGCGTTGGGAAGCCGTCAATGAATAAAAACAGGGTCAATAGTGAAATCGGCTTTTCATTGTATCCCTATTACCTATATCAATGCATTGAAGGCCTTTTATGGTGTCATCACGAGAGAATAGCCTAAGGCCCCGTTTACACTAGTGCGTTTTAGGCCCCGTTTACACTAGTGCGTTTTAGTTTTAAAACGGCGTTTTAGAATGAAAACGATCCGCGTCCACACTCGCGTTTTACCCAGCGTTTCTGAACTGCTCTCCGTCCACACCAAAACGCTGAAAACGCACATCACGTGACCACACACACACACTCTCGGGCAATCGCTGGAGCCCATCTACCCAGATGAGAGCTCTGCTAGTCAGACTTCTCATCAAGCATCTCCCGCTGGATCTAATAATCTCACTATATTTATTAAACGGGATATTTCATTCATCTTGTTGTCTTTATCTAACGACATATTCCCTGACTTTGATCATTGGAATCTATTACTTGTTCTCAGGTAACGTGTTTTGGCTGAGCGCAAAGATAAGTTAATGATTAATGAAACCACGTAGCCTATTCTGTATATTGACTGATCGCTTGCCTTTATTTCCTATAATGTATAAACTTATTGTATGTTATACTTTTATAATGGCCATTATCGATTATTAAAACTGATATTCAGCAAAAGAGAGGGTATGTTTCGTATTTTCACTGAAATTGAAAGGAGGCAGTTGTTATCGGCTCCGTTTTGTTATAAATATGCACACAGTGAAGATGACGCTCATGCAGCACGACGCCTCAACATTTCTGCTGTCTGTTTAGTTGTTAATATTAAAATGAAAATAGGCAGTTCCTTAAATCATGTTTACATTTTATTGTTGAGAAAGTGAAACAACGAAGCCAAGGTGATGTGAATAAAGTTATAAAGTACACTGTTCCCTTTGAAGATTTACCCGTGTCCTCGGTATGTTTTCCATATCAAACTGAGAAGAAGAGACTGCAGCCTTGATCGAACTTGCGATGTCTGAACTTACACGGAGAAGATTCAGGACTGAACTGTGTGTTAGGCTACTTAATATTGAGGAAAAGCCCCAATCAGAGAGGCGAATGTCTGCAGCCTGTAGGAAAATGGTTTTTCCCTCCCCGAGTTCAGGATTCGCTTGAAAGTAGACGCAGGAAACTTAACTTTATCGAGAAATCAAAGTTTAATAAACGAAGGATCAGATCAACAATGCTGAGCCCAGGAATACTGAAGAGTCACCATGAAAAGGCAAACTGGGCGCTCCAGTATTGCCGTACAAACATAAAACAATAGTTTTTATTCTTGGTTGTCTCCTCCCCACTCTCGATGAGCCTCCAATCCATTATTCGCCTTCCCATCATCAGATCTCATTTCAACCAGTTAGAATCTGCCAGTAGCCTGCAAACACACACACACACAAAACACACATGCACCCCTACACAGACTGAGATACGGCTGGTTCCTTGCAGGTGTTAAACCACATCCTGTACCAAAGCACAGCTGTCCATGAGCTCAGATCTCTCGTCTTACTTCTGTGGAAAACCCCGTTTCTCTAGAAGCGAAGCTTAAGCGACAGGCTCACATTTCAAACAAAGCAATAGGCTCATATTTCAAACAAAGCATTTCATCAGTAAAAAAATAGTAAAACTTAATATCAATATTAAACATATATAAAACATCAAAAATATGAAAAAACTTAATATCAATTCTGAACATATATAAAACATTAAAAATATGATTCCCTCAAAAATATAATTCCCTCAATTCCCTCTCTTGATCTCGAAAGAGATCACACCATATCCAATAGTTCCTCCACTTCCTCCATCACGTCATCCCCCTCCGCTGCAGCAAGGAGGGGCATCTGATAAGGAGGTGGGTTTTCCTTCTTTTCAATTGCAGTTATTATCAGCCTATTTATCAAACTTCTGATACAGGGAATACAGCAACACCCACATGTCACCAAAATTCCTAGGAAAATACTAATTCAGAGTTTTTATAAATTTGCTTAACCTCGCCGGGTCAACTCTTTTGACTGCCAATGCGGAGTTTTTATAAATTTTCTTAACCACGCCGGGTCAACTCCTTTAATTACCAATTCTGAGTCTTTATAAATTTGTTTAACCACGCCGGGTCGACTCAATAATAATCAATTCTGAGTTTTTATAAATTTGTTTAACCGCGCCGGGTCAACTCAATAATAAACCAATTCTGAGTCTTTATAAATTTGTTTAACCACGCCGGGTCGACTCGTTAATAATCAATTAATAGTATGAGTTTTTAAACCTTGTAACCACGCCGGGTCAACTCATTTTAATTGCCATTGTTGATTTGATTCAAATTATTTACGGATTATGTTGGTATTCAATCCTCAATCAACCTTAAATTTGGTAATTCCAATCTTGCAGTACTTTTATTAAAAAGGTGACTGCTTACCTTATTAGAAGCTCTGCAGAGAGGTTGATTTGAGATCGTCCTCCAACTCGACGAAGCGTCTGAGCGAATCCGGGTGCCCCCTCCAAATTGTAGGAAAATGGTTTTTCCCTCCCCGAGTTCAGGATTCGCTTGAAAGTAGACGCAGGAAACTTAACTTTATCGAGAAATCAAAGTTTAATAAACGAAGGATCAGATCAACAATGCTGAGCCCAGGAATACTGAAGAGTCACCATGAAAAGGCAAACTGGGCGCTCCAGTATTGCCGTACAAACATAAAACAATAGTTTTTATTCTTGGTTGTCTCCTCCCCACTCTCGATGAGCCTCCAATCCATTATTCGCCTTCCCATCATCAGATCTCATTTCAACCAGTTAGAATCTGCCAGTAGCCTGCAAACACACACACACACAAAACACACATGCACCCCTACACAGACTGAGATACGGCTGGTTCCTTGCAGGTGTTAAACCACATCCTGTACCAAAGCACAGCTGTCCATGAGCTCAGATCTCTCGTCTTACTTCTGTGGAAAACCCCGTTTCTCTAGAAGCGAAGCTTAAGCGACAGGCTCACATTTCAAACAAAGCAATAGGCTCATATTTCAAACAAAGCATTTCATCAGTAAAAAAATAGTAAAACTTAATATCAATATTAAACATATATAAAACATCAAAAATATGAAAAAACTTAATATCAATTCTGAACATATATAAAACATTAAAAATATGATTCCCTCAAAAATATAATTCCCTCAAGCCCCGCCTCCGTTTTCAGATGTCTCCGTCTTTCCCCATCCACACTGAGACGGAGCTGCAGCGTTTTAGAATGAAAACGGCCTCTCCAGCGTTTTCGAAACGCTCTGTTTTCGGCGCTCGAGAACTCCGGCGTAGTGTGGACGGATGGCGTAACCGTAGCAAAACTTATGCGTTTTCAAACTAAAACGCACTAGTGTAAACGGGGCCTTAGTTTTAAAACGGCGTTTTAGAATGAAAACGATCCGCGTCCACACTCGCGTTTTACCCAGCGTTTCTGAACTGCTCTCCGTCCACACCAAAACGCTGAAAACGCACATCACGTGACCACATACACACACTTTGGCAATCGCTGGAGCCCATCTACCCAGATGAGAGCTCTGCTAGTCAGACTTCTCATCAAGCATCTCCCGCTGGATCTAATAATCTCACTATATTTATTAAACGTGATATTTCATTCATCTTGTTGTCTTTATCTAACGACATATTCCCTGACTTTGGTCACTGGAATCTATTACTTGTTCTCAGGTAACGTGTTTTGGCTGAGCGCAAAGATAAGTTAATGATTAATGTAAGCACGTACATTCTGTATATTGACTGATCGCTTGCCTTTATTTCCTATAATGTATAAACTTATTGTATGTTATACTTTTATAATGGCCATTATCGATTATTAAAACTGATATTCAGCAAAAGAGAGGCTGTGTTTCGTATTTTCACTGAAATTGAAAGGAGACAGTTGTTATCGGCTCCGTTTTGTTATAAATATCCAGACAGTGAAGATGACGCTCATAATGCAGCACGGCGCCTCAACATTTCTGCTGTCTGTTTAGTTGTTAATATTAAAATGAAAATAGGCAGTTCCTTATATCAAGTTTACATTTTATTGTTGAGAAAGTGAAACAACGTAGCCAGGGTGATGTGAATGAAGTTATAAAGTACACTGTTCCCTGTGAAGATTGACGCGTGTCCTCGGTATGTTTTCCATATCAAACTGAGAAGAAGAGCCTTGATCAAACTTGCGATGTCTGAATTTACTGAAGAGCGGTGTTGACTCGGTATTGTCGCGCGCCTACTGAAGGGCGGGACCGACCGCGTCGCGGGGGCACTTTTGATCATTTTGGAAGGGCACTTTCTATCCAAAACTAAAAAGGGCATGTGCACTGCACAGGTTGAGCCCTATGTGTGCACGTGCCTGTCTCGGAGTATTTAGTGCACTATTTAGTTAGGATATGCAGCTCCGTCTGCTGAGGGCACAGCCGCTTCCCCACCGGCAGCCATGTCCGCTGCCCTCTTCTAACATGTTAGAAAATACTGCAAATCAAGCTGTTGGTATCTCCCCGTGGTTGAAATTGTTCGTTATTCGAAAAAAAAAAAAGAATAAATATCAGTGTGCAAGCTTTCTAGATTTATTTTAGGCCTATATTCAGCTGTTTTAATCTTGCAATTCTGATAACTTTTAGAGATAATGTCTGTTTTTATCAACTTGTCTGTCATTTATTTCTCATTTGCTACTTATTTTATTAATTTGTTGATGTTAATATACTACATACAGTCTTGTATATGCATATCTAAAATCCTTTGGCATTCAAATTTGCTTTGAACTTGAAAGAGAGAAAGAATCTGATTTTACCCGTCAGAGCACATTGCATATGCCTTTTTTTAATAACATTTATTTAACAAATATTTTAGCACATCGAAAGTAATTAAATTACCTGTCTTTTGATTAAAACCTTTATGCAAAAAGATCAGAAAAAAAGGCAATATATGCGCCATGACATCGCTCTCATGCCACGATTTGAGGATAAATTCGCTTTTAGGCGCTGCTTTGAATAAAATAAAACTATTAAAAAGCACATTAAAGACACTCATAAAATAAAACATTAATAAAGGAGTATCTTATGAAAAAACACCAATTGACGGGCTCTGCTTTCGGTTTTAAAAGAATCAAGCAGCTTTAAAAATATAATTTGCTGAAGAGAAATGACATGGAAAAAAAGATTAAACATATCGGCACTGTAAAAAGAACATTCCTCTTTGATATATTCTTTCGACTCCGAAACATCAGCTAAGATTATGAACGTCGGAGTGTCTCTCCTGCTTCAGTAGCGTGTCCCGCTGGTTATAAACGAGGAGGCGGAGAGAATGCGCTGCTTAGTTTCGGCTCGATATATTTAAATAAAAACTAACACCGAGCTGCTTATAACGCGCAAAAAAGTTAAACTAAAATGCACAACTCTTGTTGGTTGCACCTGCGGGATGCACAATGAACCTAACGCGCCATTATTTTAATTCTATATTCGTGAAGAATGAGCCAACCGCATATGCTAAGTCAGTCCTGTTGGTCGGGACTCTCTGCTTTATAACTTATTAGTTTATTACAATAATCACACTTAGCTTTGCCATCGTTCTTCACCACATATATCCACTCAACACATTGCGGTCCATCTTTAATGTTTAGATTATTGAAGGTGCTATTGATGTTTTGAGAAAAAAAAGTTAATAGTACTGAACAGAGGTGGGACCAAGTCATTGTTTGGCAAGTCACAAGTAAGTCTCAATTCATTGCCCTCAAGTCCCGAGTCAAGTCCCGAGTCAAGACAGGCAAGTCCCGAGTCAAGTCCCGAGTCAAAGGCAACAAGTCTCAAGTCAAGTCCAAAGTCCTGCAGTTTGATTTTCGAGTCTTTTCGAGTCTTTTTAACAGAAAAATAAAATATATACAGATTAGGTATGGTTGTAAGATCTGTATTGATTAAACAAACCTTTTTTTATTAAAGAACATTGCTCAGATATATAAAAATACAAAGGCAATTTTCTGAAAAAGTACTGAACAGTGCTGTGTCTCGTCTCTACAGCATAATGCACAAGAACGAGTTCCACCAAAAAAAGACTCCATTTTGCCTCACATCACACAGAAATTGCAGGTCTACTGCTGTCTAATTCATTAGGTTTAGTTGTGCTATGTTATGTCTTCGGTGATCAACTTGTGATTAACCAAAATTACATAACCTCAATGTGGTAGCAGTAGACCAACTCCTGTATATGCTGCAAAGTTAAATTGAGTGAAATTGGAATTTTGTCAATTGAATCTCGTGTGTGCTAAAGAGATGGAGTTGCAAATCCGTCTAGCAGCAATGTAAAATGGTAGCACATATTGTTAATGAAGTAGGCTACTTCATACAAACAATAAAGTTGTTTTGTTCACATAACGTTGAAGAGCTTTGCTCTCTACCTTGTGTGATGCTCGTGCACAGATTTCCTCTGTTTGTGGACAAAACTGATTGCGAGTTCTCAAATTTTCTCTCGCTCTCAAATATGCACTGCTCACACACAAATTTTCTTGAGCGCTCTCAGAGATTATATGGAAACTCACAATTTGTGTCGTGTTCCCTCTTCCTTTCATGCTTTTTGATATGATTCATATTGCTGCACTGTTTAATAACAATAACCAAAATACTAAAATAGACTTATATATTAAATGTTTAATCTAATAAACCATAACATTTTTGGTTGTTTTATATGATGAGATATTTTCAGTTTCAAACACTTAAAGACAGAGAATAGACCAGTGGTGCCCCCCTGAAAATTTGCTTAAGGGGGGCCAGAAGAGGCCAGCTACGTCAGTGGCACCAATCAATCCACAATAATTTAGTGGCTGCTATTTATTTATTGAAATATTGCATTGTATTGCATTTATGTAAGTAGATTTAAATAAATAATGTCAACAGCAAAATCATATCGGGTTGGCCACAGGGGTGGTTAGAGTTTACACAGGGGTAACACCCCTTGTAAAGGGGTTTACACCACTATAAGGCACCTCTGGAATAGATGTTGGATGTAAAGAATACATTTTATTTTAAAAGCATTTAAACAAAAACTAATGCAAGCAGAAATGTAACTGTGATAAAAATAAGGAAACACTTGATAAGGTATTATAGCCTACTGTACTATTCACTCTTCAAATAAATCTCACTATCAATCTCATTTTATCATGGCAGCTAAAATAAAGTAAACTAGTGTCTGCTGGCTTCCACTCTACTGATGAGATTGTGGAGGACATTTTCCATGTCATCCTCTTCATTTTGAGGAAAGCTGTGCCACAGGGCCCCTGAACACGTATATTGGCATGTACTGTGTTTTGAACAGTAGCCTACTACAGTAAAGAACTTCAATTGATCAGTTGTGGTAATACTATAGTTGCTATGGTAACACAAGTGTAATATAAACAAATTACCCAGTGCTGTATTATTTTACAATATAGGGTATTTTATACTACAAATCACTACACTTTACTGTAGTAAAACTACACTTTGTATTATTTTATCTGTTCACTATTGGTAATACTACTGTATTATGAAGCATTAATTAACAAGTCGTAAATAATACTAGCCTAAAACATAAGTATAATACAAGTATACAACAAGTATAATACTCAAAAACACTAGAATTTATTAAAGAATTTACCTTAACCTTTTAGTTTTTTGTGTATTGTTAATAAATAGTAAAGCAAGAAAGAAACCATATCAACATTCTTGGAATAACCCTTCGCTAAGCCTTGCCCTCCTTAGTTACTGTTGCTACGCCTGTCAAGCTTTCATGCCTGGCACATCTATTACAGTGTGTATGCGCTGGTGTCAGACATTCCCAAGGATTTAATTAGTCATTTTTGGCAAACAGGTGAGATATCTGAGAAAGCCAGACAAAAGAGGACTGCAGTATACATTACAGGGGTATATTCACAACATAATAGCAACTGATTAGAAAATAATTTTATCAAAATTGAAGCAAGGTTAGTCTAGCCACCTCATACGCTGAACATTCAACAGCATAGTTCATGCACAGCAGGAGAGGTGAAATTATAAAATAATCTAATAACCTAAGAAACTGATGGATTTGTGCCGAATATTAGCATCATTGACCCATAACAGTGTACAGTACCTATTACTGTCAGCATGTTTGTGTGCTCTTTATCCAGTTTTTATTCAAATTTGCAGTTAAGTGGAAGAAAAAAATTGAAATGCACATTAAAGTATAAATA
The DNA here is from genome assembly GCF_052040795.2 of Danio rerio. Classification (NCBI taxonomy): domain Eukaryota; kingdom Metazoa; phylum Chordata; class Actinopteri; order Cypriniformes; family Danionidae; genus Danio; species Danio rerio. The sequence goes on along the minus strand of NC_141025.1, from coordinate 477,457 downwards.
ACAGAAGTGAACAAATAGATTTTTCCTACCAGCAAATATTAGTGTATGTATTTATATGCGTTACAATAGCGAGGGTTTAAACTAAGCAGTGCTCACAGGGTTCAACGCTAAGGATTTTTTCTACTGGCCCGATCGGGCCAGTGGTTCTGATTTTTACTTGCCCAGCCCAAATTTTCACTGGCCCCACCAAAAAAAAAAAAAGAAGTTAATCGCTATTTGAATGTGCGATACACACACACACACACACACAGTTGATTTCAGAATTATTAGTCCCCCTAAATTATTAGCACCCCTTTTTATTTTTTTCCCCAATTTCTATTTAACAGAGAACATATTTTCTCAGCACATTTCTAAACATAATAGTTTTAATAACTCATCTCTAATAACTGATTTATTTTATCTTTGTCATGATGACAGTAAATAATATTAGACTAGATATTCTTCAAGACACTTCTATACAGCTTAAAGTGACATTTAAAGGCTTAACTACGGTAATTAGGTTAACTAGGCAGGTTAGGGTAATTAGGCTAGTTATTGTATAATGATGGTTTGTTCTGTAGACAGTCTGAAAAACAATTAGCTTAAGAGGCTAATAAATTTTACCTTAAAATGGTTAAAAAAATGTTTTTATTCTAGCCAAAATAAAACAAATAAGATTATTATCAGACAAAATATCAACATTTCTTTGCTTTGTTAAACATCATTTAGGAAATGTTTTAAAAAGAAAAAACAAAAAACAAAAGGGGGCTAATAAATCTGTATATATATTTACGGTAATTTTTAAAATGTTTAAGTAAAACTATTCAGTTCATCAAGGCTATATTTATAAATGTAAAAAAGGTGTAATTGTTAAATATTTATAAAAATTTTAAATAACTGCTTTGTTATTGTATTTAGTTTCAAATAAAATAATTACTCCAGACATTATTGATTTTATAACTATTACCATTTATAAATATAATAATAATTAATATTAGTGATTTCTGAAGGATCATGTGACTGGAGTAATGAAGCTGAAATCTCATCTTTAAAATCACTGGAATAAATGAATAAATTAAATGATAAACTACTTTTGAACAGTTATTTTATAGTGCAACATTTCATCATTTGTATTTATGATGAAATAATTGCAGCCTTGGTGAGCAGAAGAAGCTTAGTTTAATATATTTAACAATCATACTGACCCCAAACTTTTGTGCATTGTGTATAGAATATTTTATAAGTGAAAATGTGCACTTTAATTTTAACAACCCACTGACATCGTCACCAAATACAAATCGAGGTCAGACTTTCTCATATATACAGAGCCTCATTTCAATTGTCAGGTTTTGTAGAAATCGATCAATTGAATTAATCAATCTATTAAAGAAACGTTGACTATAATTCTGTATTTTAGGCTTAATTATAAAGAGACATAGCAGATGAACCGAGACTGCATCAGATCAATGTAAATCTTTCTTTCGAGCTGTCAGTGCAGAAATGAACAAAACAACAGGCCTAATACAACATATTATACGATTAAAATATGGAAAAATTAACAGATAGTAATTTCGGTCAATTTTCCTGACGGATAAACCGAGATCAGGCTGGATAAACAGCTCTCGGTAATATTTCAGCATGCTTTCACTTTCGCATTTACCGGTAAGAATGACATCTCGCCCTGCTCATCATTCCCTCTTTATATACCCGTATATATGGCTATTACACGATCATGATACACTGTGATATAGCCTGGGTCGTTAGTTCGTTGCATTGTTTTGTTTTCTCGCTACAATCGATACGCTCAATAGGACAGAGACCGCGTCTCATTCAGGCGATCTTGGACTGATTGATTTGGCGCGGAAGCGAGCGCAACTGCTGGATATATGCTAAAAAACGCGCTAACGGGTGAAACGAGACAGATTCCAAAACAAACGTCTATGTGTGAAAGCACCGTAAGATTGTATTTGCACACAATTGACAGACAGTCGCAGCACGCAGCTCTGGCTCGATCTGGCAGGCAAAAAGGCAGCAGCTGGCCCGATCGAGCCAGTAACATTTTGTACACTGGCCCGAGTGTCTGGCACGCTGGCCCCGGGCCATCGGGCAGTCCTTATTGTCGAGCCCTGGCTCATAATATCGAGTGGAAAAAAAGAAAAAGACCGCTGGGAAGCATAACCTGCTTTGTTTTTTTTTATTTTTTTTTTTAAAGAAACACAGTTTAGATCTGTTTAGGATAAGAGGAGTGTGAGTTATTGCCACCTATCATTGAATGTGAATATCGAAAACAAAGCCAACTTAGCTTAACTCCTTTACCGCCCCTCACACAGCTTGATCCACGCTGGCATTTCTCCTCTTGGGCTTTGGTTTTGAAAAGGGAAAAAATCCCACCACCCAGTCCAAACTTTTAGGATAGCGGGTGTCAGATTTGCACAATCCAATTGCGCAACGATTTGGCTTGTTTCCCTCGCTCGAAAGCTTGACAGAGCCTCTGCCCGTAGCTACGATTGGTAAGCCGCGATTGGTGGGTGGCGGTTTTTGGGCGTGGCTTAGCGAAGGGTCAGTTTAAAAGGAGGATCCCGTGAGAGCAAAAGCACTAAAGGTATGAGACGCCATCGTCAACAAAAGTCAAGCGAACGCAAAGAGACTGAATGCACGAGAGAGAGAGAGAGAGAGGTGTATGTTGTATGTGTGAGAGAGAGAGAGAGAGAGAGAGAGAACGAGTATTGGCACGCGAGTATTGGCTCGATCTCAAGTTCAAATTCAAATTCTCTCTGCGTTCGCATGACTTTTGTCCACTCCGGCGCCTCATAGTAGTCACGTTGGATACTGTCGAATCAAAACAATCTACCGTGCTTCGATTGGACGTCATGCCGAAAGCGCGCATGCTCACACACACGCGCGCGCATGCTGTCACACACACGCACACATAAACGGGGAGAGAGAGAGAGCGGTCCATGTCAACATACTTTTTTATCGTTGGGCTTTTCATGGGAAGCAGCAAGTCTTTACAAGTCAATAGGGGCAAGTCCTAGTCAAAGTCCAAGTCATTTATGTTCAAGTCCAAGTCGAGTTGCAAGTCTTTTTATATTTTGTCAAGTCGAGTCTAAAGTCATCAAATTCATGACTCGAGTCTGACTCGAGTCCAAGTCACATGACTCGAGTCCACACCTCTGGTACTGAAACTAAATTATTAAAAATAAACTTGCGGGACTTCGTTTATGTCCTGCGGCAACATTATTTTTATTACACTTTAAGTGATCTGCTTGAGGTAGGTCACGTTTATCAATGGTAAGTTTTAGCCTAAGTTTACATCAATAACATAATGTGCATTGTCCTTTACCATACAAAAAAAGTAAAAAACAAACAAACATTTATTTATATAGCATTTATTTTTAAATGCATTAAAAAACAAGCGCATATCTTAGCCTTGAGTTTGTTCACACTCTGCCTGACTCTGTATTAACATAAATGGTGTATTTTAATATAGCTAATTTTGATTAGCTTTAACTGACAGCCTTTTCTTCTTTTTCCGCGGTTATGCGGCATTATATTTCACACGCATATGCAAGGTGACTAAATATGAAATTAAAATACAAAACTTACTGAGCCATTAAGTAAAAAAACAAAACAGTTATACTTTAAAGCAGAACATTGACGTTTTGAAACAAAAAAAAAAAAAAAAAAAACGGAACTGAAACTAAATTATTAAAAATAAACCTGCCAGACTTAATTTATGTCCTATTTTCATTTTTTATTTATTTTCATTATTCGTTTATTATTATGTACTATAATTGAAACATAAAATAGGATAGTAAAATATAATCAACAACGAAAATGTAAATAAAAACGTAAATTAAAAACATAAATGAAAATATCTTGTCTTAGTCCTATCAAAATAGCAAACTACATCTCTCTATATTTAGACTAAAAGACTGCTTTATTTATTTATTTATTTAAGACTACTTATTTGTACTGAATATGCTTTCACTTTAGTTGTCTTTCATTTCTTCAATTCTATTTTCCAAAACGAATCCTCTTTGCACTTAAAAAGTTTACAATAAACCAGGTAAACAAATTTTAAATGTAAGTTGAGGTGATCGCAAGTTCACAACTGTGAGGTGATGTGCTCTACTGGCAGGATAATCTATATTATTTTGCTGTTTTTCATATGCGTACGTTTAAGATTTGAGATAATAACATTGCCATGATAGTCAAAGAAATCAAAACATTATTTTCACCCCAACGCAATTTAATCGGGCACTGAAGGCTAATAACTTAATTCTTATATTTGCTTTTTGACTTCTCATCATGTATCTTTTCTACAGCATAGTATAGTGTAAGAGCATGTCTATTACCAGAAAAACTCAATTAAAATTATATTTTAATTGAACACATCACATCACATACAGTAAGCTACGCCTACAGAACAGTGTTTAGCATTGTGAAAAGGCAAAGCTGAATATCTGTGGTTAAAGTGCCACCCAGCGGTCAAATGCTGCTGGCGCATCAAGTACCGCTGTCGCCGCGGTATGAATGGCGGCACAAGGAACACATTGAAGTAGTAACATCTGTATCTTCTCTGACTCTACTGCAATCAGGCTACTGGGCCTGCTCTCTTTGTCTCTCTCTCCCTCCCTCTGTGTCTCTCCTTCTACCTCTAGTAACTTTAATTTTACATTTTATACAGTATTTTGTAATTAATACAGTTGTAACCATAGAGAATTATTGTCATTACATTATTTCATTTTCAAGTATTTGTGAATTACTTTTGATTTAACATCAACACTTAATTGTTCCATATAGCAATACAATACAATCACATAATATCAGCGCTCTCCCACATTTACAGCTATTTACACTGCCCTTATTTGCGTTTTTGGTATAAGATTGCAGAAGAAGGGTTTAAAATGTATTTTTTTACCATCATGCTGATCACTTTTTAGTCACTCGGCAGAACTACAGTTCGAACCGCTGTGGTTTAAAGACCGTTCTTACATTTTTTTAAGGCTAATCATTCAGGTGTGACTGGCAAACTGTTTTCAAACCTCATTTCACCCCATAACGTTGGGTAACACTTTGAAGTTAATTAACTCTGAGAACAGAGTTTTTAGGAGTAGACAGTCATGATTACTTCACAGATGTTCATGGATATCTTAAGACAAACTGGTGAATGTTTTTTCTCTCCTAAGGATGACAGTCCATAATAAAGATTTGTTGATAAACTTTGTCACTTCAAACCAATGTTAGACCCTTTGAAGTTAATTAACTCTAAAAGCAGAGTCAGATATTTGGGTGCTAAATATTCATGACTGTTTCACAGATGTTAATGGGTATTTAAGGAATCTTGGCAAAATACTTGGGGAAGTTTCTGTAGCCAGACTTACCACACAGCCTCTGTCTCTATTTGCCAGGTATGCTGACTTTATTTTTAACTTTGTATTTGCATTATCTACGTTTATATGTTATGCTAATCAATTGTGTTTTGTATTCAGTTTTGATTCATTTTAAGTATTGTTTTACCTGCCTGACAAAATAAATGTTAACCCTTTTTTGATTGATTCTGGAGTTTTGCGAATTCATTGTATCCAGTAGATTATGTGGAGTCTCGTTACCTTTATAGTATGGCATTATTGAATTGATTAATATAATAATAATAATGGAACTCTGAGCGACGTAGGTCCCTAATGAACGTACATTCTAGAATATCTTACCCCAGAAAATATCAAATTCCAAATTAAAATCACAACCAATAATATGATCAGCTAAAAAAAAAGTAAATGAGGAGTTTATAAAATTGAATTGGAGTCAGATTAAAACACATATGAAGTCAGATATAAAATTGGTCAAATTTTAAGGAAATAAAAAACTCTTTCCAGAAGCGTCTGAAAAGGCAAACACACAGAACTCCTTCAACCACAACACTGGACTCCGTCATTGGACCGGTGGGTGGAATCTTACACAGTACCTGGCGGAGACCCCTCCGCCATTGTGCCGGCTGTCCAAGCAGTCGCTGATCGGACTTCGACAGGAGATAGCAGCAATAAGAAGGTCTTTGAAGAGGGGAGTGGCCATTCACCAGATGCCGGTGAAAACCCAAAAAGAGGAGCGAGTGATTTCTAAAGCCATCCTCCTGAAGTGCCGGGAATTGGCAGCCAAGGCAATACCCGACCTTCTGAATAAGTAGTCTCACCTTTGCTTGACTCTGTGTGTAACTCCTGAGGCTTTGAGCTTTGATGTTGTACTGTCTCCTGCCTGTGTGTAGGCCTCTTGGAAAATGACCCGAATCAGAAGAATCAATGGCAGTTCTATGGGCACTTTGCTGCATTGTTGTCAGCCTTTTATGGGCACAGAGGCGGGTTATTTCAAAATATTACAATGCAGGAGGTGTTGGGGGCACAAAGGTCCGTCTCGGAGAAGGCTTACCTGATTAACGTGAGTATCTATTACATTGGTGCACGTGTGTTGTCTTTGCCTAACCCTAAACCGTCTCGTCTTCGGCATGTATCCACAGGTGACAAGCCACAAAACAAATCAGTATTTTGGCCCTGCTCAAATTTCCCTAACAGAGGAGGAGTGGGGTTGGGTGCAACGCTTCTTAAGCATCAAGGACAAGCTGCCAGGGTGGACGAACCCAAAATACTTGTTTTTCACATCAACACCCAACCCCTGTAAAAACCTAAATAATTACTTCCAGGACGCCTGGAAGTCAATGGGCCTACCTGGGTGCCCCACCTTCACAGACGTGCGAAGCTCCATCGCCAGCCACGCAAGTGATCGCACGCATAGCTCACGTGTCTTGCTAGACTTGAGAATGTCATTTGTTTGACCGACTTGTCTCTACTGTTTACAGGCCAGGTTTACACACTTCACAGAGGACCGGCTTAAAATCTCTAAGTTTATGTGCCACGACCTGAGGACATGTGACACGTTCTATCTGATGAACCTATCTGCCCAGCAGGCCATGGAGCACCGCCGTCTGTTCGAGAGTGCGTTAGAGGGAGCAGAAAGGAGCCCATTGAAGCAGAGTCCCAGGAAACGGAAGAGGCCTTTAAAGTCCGAGAAGAGCAAAAAGAAGCGGTGCCAGAGGCCTCCGGACAAGCCACTACAGCTGCAGGAATCTGGCACATCAAGTCTCGAGAGCACTGAGGTAAGCGGACAACTTAAAAGCAAACTTGACACTGTTGTACAGTTTTGTGTAATGGTGACTAATCATGTTCTTGTTTTCTCCTTTGACAGAGTGAAAGAACGGCCGGGGAGGACGGTGGAAGCAGTGAGCCGGAAGGAGGAGGAGAAGGCACAAAGCACACCCAGAGTGCCGAGGTTTAAAGCAAATTAAAATTAGAGGAAGGACAACAGCCTAGAAAATACCCCACCCGTACAAAACGTGCATTAAGGACTGCCATGAAGCCCCAAAGCGTATTTCCCCTCAAAGTTAGAAAGTCAAGCTTTTCACCGAACTCTACAACACTCATGGGAATAAGCCGGCAGAAAAAGGCATCAAGAATGGTCAAGAGGGTCATTGAAAAGCGCAAGAGGCGTAGATAGACACTTTTGCACCTCACAATGCACTTTATTGGAGTGAACTGTTCTGTTAGACCTCACATTGCATGTTATTTGTGTGAACTGTTCTGTTACATGTTTCTACTTGATTGCTGTGATTGTTGTTTCCATTTATTGTGAAACCAGTGTTCAATAAAATAACTTATTGCAATTCCTGTGTCTGTCATATTACCTCAACACCCCCTTTTTTGGCATTTTTTTGAGGTTTTCCAGCTCACAGATGGATAAAATAAAAATAAAAAACATCCCACCTGTAGCTTATTTGAACAGGGCTAGGTATGCTGTTTGTAGACACCCCTGTAAAAGGTCACCATTCACAGCAGTAATGATTTTGGGGATAATTAGGGGCAGCAGAGTGCTGATTTTCGGGGCCCTCTGACCTTTCGGGAGCCAACGTCCCACGTCAACTTATTTCAATGTCAAGTCCATAGGTGGTTTGCGGTTATTTTTATTTTTAGCAAATTAGAACTCTGGGGCCTGATTCAGGGGCCCGTGACGTAACATGTCAGTTTGGGGCCGGTCAGGCACTGTCCACGAAACACCTTCTAAATGAATGGAATAAGTTGCACGTGTTACTCCGTTAAAACCCTCGGCATAGTAGTCATACTAAAAGCAGTCATATTTCCATCTGTTTCAAGTAACGAATATTTGAAATTACATTTCAACAGAACCAAAAAAAAAAACTTTTGTTGTGCTCCAAAATACAATATTTGAATTTAAAAAAATAAAAAAAGTCTATTGTACAATGCAGTGATGTTACGTAGTTTCAAATTACAATATATTCACATATTAATGTAGAAAAAGCCAATGTGGGTGTCTTAAGGAGCAAAAATATACAGCATATGGGCTCTTATTTGCTGTTGTGTCATCACTCATATTGCAAGTCATATCTCTCCGGCCCTTCGTTTGGGATGCTCTTCATGAACCGGCCCCCATGACAAACTAATTGAACAGCTCTGATGTATACAAAGTAATGCAATACTAGGCCATTATGTAAAAATAACTAAATTATTACTGCTCCGCAATCCTGTACAGACTTAAGTCAAGCCTTTAAAAAACCTGATATAGTAGGGCTGCTTGATTTTGAAAAAAAAATCATATCACGATTATTTTGGTCATAATTGCAAACACGATTATCAGTTAAAGTCAAAATTATTAGCGCCCCTGAGAATTTAAAAAAAAAAAATTTTCCAAATGATGTTTAACAGAGCAAGGAATCAGTGTTTCCTCTAATATTTTTCTTCTGGAGAAAGGCTTATTTGTTTTATTTTGGCTAGAATAAAAGCAGGTTTAAACATTTTGAAACCCATTTTAAGGTCAATATTATTAGCCCCTTTAAGCTATCTATTTTTTTGATTGTCTGCAGAAGAAACTGTACAATGCCTTGGCTAATTATCCTAATCACGCCTTTGAACTGCACTTTAATCTGAATGCTTGTAATTTGAAAAACATCTAGTAAAATATGAGCTGTCATCATAAAGATAAAAGAAATTAGTTATTAAAACTATTATGTTCATAAAAAGTTGAAAAAAAAAACTTCCATGAAACAGAAATTGTTGAGGAAAAGGGTTGCTAATATTCAGGAGGGCTAATAATTCTGACTTCAACTGCATTTAGTTATTTTCCACCCTGCAAAGTAAAGAGAAAGAGTAAAAATATTAAACAAACTGTGCTTTAAGCATCTTCACTGTAAGAAAAACACTTTAGCTAGAAAAGTCCTTCAGTCAAGAGCAGTGAGGGATTTTCTCGTTTAGTTTGATTCATGATAAAAACAGGCGGCAGCAGGAACATCGTTAGAAGCCAAATCGAAATCAGATTTTCGATTAATCGCACAGCCATATGATATAGACAACAGTGACCGCTATTGCTTCAAAGACATCCATCTTTCCCAGCTCCCTTGTCAGAAACGATTCCTACTCCATATTCCTACAATCGATCTACTGTATCAGGAGTAATGATTCACTCACGCCACGATTTAATAAGCATCTTCATAATGAACACGTGATATCATCTTGCTATTGTATGCTAAAAATCTTAGTTTAATATTGATTTCTCCTTAACATTGATATTAATATTATATCGTGTATAGTCAGCCTACTGTTGGCAAATGCTACGCTGTATATAGACTCGGTGTGATGGACTTTAGAATAAACTTTATATTGATCATGGTCCTCAATGGAAAAGACTGACCGCAGCATACAACTATTCATAATGCTGAATATTAGAACGAAATGATTTAAGGATTATTAGACACATGTGCTTGCACTCTATCTTTTATGACATAAACGGAAAGACTATTTTCAAATAAAACTTTGGTCATTCATGATCAGATTCGCTCCTGCATATTCAACATTATATGGAGTGCAGGTATAGTCTACTGACATTCAGTGCATGTTTATTCCCCACAGAACACTCACTGAAAACAGGCATATTCAATTGATCTCTTGAACATTTTGCTGAAATATTTGTCAGTCTTCATTCTAACTTTAAAACTGTCCACCTGGGATTTCTGTCAGCTCACCCATCTGTGGCTAGCAAGAACCAGGCCTGAAGTAAAATGAGGCAAATCAGTTATCTAGTCCATCTTAAACAACAAAATAAAGGTGAGAGTGTCACTGCCTTATTTTCTGTGGAATTACAATATGGAAAATATTCTTTATTAACACAACAGTCCTATTTGAGTTTATTTTGCTTTTCATTTGACTAATTAACTACTACTAATTGCTGTTTTCATTTGTTGCACATAATAAATGAATATAAATCAGACAGACGAGCAATTCGTGTCTGGCTTTATCTTTGATAATACAGGTTTATAATACAATCCATTTTACATCACCACAGAAATTGTTTCTTACATTTAAACCAGATTAACCATTTTATAAAAAATAAAAGTGAAAACAAAATCAATAAAAAGACCCGAGATGTGACTGACATTGTTTTTTGAGATCAATAAATAAATTTGTGGTGATGCATAATCTCTTAAACACTGGAGCTATTTTGGGTGTTTCCCTCTAGATTTTCCTCCCAAACTGAAGCTGTCCATACCCACATACAGAGGTGTAGCTCCACAACACTGCCATCATTCTACAAGAACACCTATAACTGATGTAAAAGTGTTAGTAGTGATGTTTTGTGGGCTGTCTTTATGAACAGATCTCATCTTCTTGACATTTGTATTGAGCCATTTGTGTCTATTTTCATTTGTTGGTTTTAAAGTGCTATTTTAAGGCTTCAGGGACCCAAAACAGTCAGTCCAAAACTTCAATATCAAGTGCTAAAATAATACTCATACAGTCCTGCTGAACTGCAAAACCCTTCAAAATCCACTGAAATTAAAATAAAGTCACAGAATCAGGCAGGATGACACTATCTTCTCTCCAGCCAAAGAAACTAAAAGCCTGCATTAAAACAGGCATATTAATCCAGAAATACAGCTATATTCTGAACTCACTCAGCAAATAAAGCAATGCACCTGCATATATTCCTACATACAAGCGTTCAATAAACCAAAATAATACAAAATAAACAAAACGAGCTGTTATTGTGTCCATAATATCATCAGCAGAGATCGACAGCATCATTACATGACATGTCTGTAATCTGGCGATCACCTCTTCCACTGCACATGCAGTTGCACATCTTTTATAAGTAATTAATGTAATTGTACTAATCAGCTGTAAATAAGGCTCGATTTTTATCCTGATTTATAAATGACTACTCGCCGAGATTCAATGACTATTTCTTTCCTAAATTAAAGAGAGCACAATTATCGATTCTTCTGCCTTTCCCTGGTAATATGCTGCTTTCAATTCCCCATCTAGCAAGAGTAAATCCACTGTTAGAGAGCTAAAGCTGTTCTCCTCCCGCTCACCTCAATCTCTCGCACTGCACTGAACGACTCTCCCGCCCGCTTAAATACTGCCTCAGCACAGTGGGCGGAGCTTAGAAAAATCAACCAATCACAATGTCTTATCCTCCACCGCTCAACAATCGCTAGGCAGATTTCCTATGTTCAGGATTGATGCAGCATTATGACTGGAGAAATGAATTAAACACTATAACACAATACTGGAGTCAAATAAATGAGTAATTATAGAAAACAACACAGCAGAAAGAGTTTATAATGGGGTTACACCATATTACATGAATTACATTCTTTTATTTTTATGGTAAAGTTAGTTTGAAGGAGTGACTCTTTCCCCCTTGACAGTACACAGAGCGGTTTAGTCCAGGGCTCATACACGAAACATGATTCACTTTAATAATTCACAGTAACTCTATAGTCTACTTAGGGCAGTCATTTTTATGATATTTTTAATTCTGTAATAACTGATAAAACAAACCCCACATACCCTGACTAAATGTATGCATATGTATTTCTTACATTGTTTATTAAAATTAAAAATCACAAAAGAGTTTCCCCCTTGGATTTGAATTTGCATGCCTCTGTTGTTCAATAACTTCCTGTTGAACTGTTTTAACCTGTTTTTAATAATTTTTATTGTCTGCATTTTATGTGCTAAACTTGTCTTCTTTATTCCTGTTTATGTAAAGCACTTTGAATTGCCACTGTGTATGAAATGTGCTATATAAATAAACTTGGCTTGTTAACATAAACATAACTTTATGATAGAAAAAAAAAAACTTTAAAACTTTTCTCCAGATATATGTCTTTAAAAACAACACAGTTCCACGAAAAAAAAACAAAAAACTTGCTCTGCAGAGAGGTACACGGGCAGTCTAGTAACTCATACACATTTGTAGGCTGTATTACCAAAACCATCAGTATTACTCCCCATCAGAGCGCACTCCAGCAGACCGGTGTTCTGACGATCTGGGTTACCTCCTCAGAATGTGGTAGCTCAATCTGTCATATTTCAGTAAAAAAACAGGACTGGCACATCTTGTCAGTTTCAAATGTCTATCAGAATGAACGACTTACTTAAAGAAGGGTGTTAAAACAGGGTTAGCGCATTTTGTCAGCTTCAAATGTCTATCGGAAAGAACTATCACTCTAATAAACAAATGAAATACAAAACTAATGAAATAAAAAAAACTAAATAATTAGTCATTAGTTTACTCCGATTTGAAGCTGCTATTTCTACATTATTCAGTAGTTAATTTCGAAAGATATTAGAAGCTGACAATACGTATTACCTCTCGAAGTATTGAACAATGTAGAAAAAGACGTAGCAGCTTCAAATGTCTATCAGAGTAAACTACTGCCTACATTTCAAGTTTGTGCAAATCTGGCTTAGTGGTAGCAACACTTGCCCAGTACTTAAAAAGACACTCACTTCTCTTAAGACGTGGTTCGCTTGAATACATATACAAATCAGATGAGATTGAAACTCGATTATGTTTTACAGTTGTGGCCTCTTTCGTCATCAGCAGCTGTTCGATCTCGTCGTCATCATCGAATTGCATGGATGACTGTGATAGACCATGTTGTAGTCGTGTTTGCTGACAGATTTTGAATGGCATCCCATGCACGACTTAAGTGAATTTGTGCCCTTTCGGATTGAAGTTTGCTGAGAAAAAAACCTGCATCTCGGATCGAGAAATAAAGCAGCCACAAAGGCATCGTTGTCAAGGAGCGTAACTTTGTCGCAACACTCCTTGCTTTAGAAAGCACATTTGACCGTTGCTCTTTTAACACATCATCAACTGCAAAGTGTGAGCTGAACACCTCACACTGCGCAACACACGCTCTTGAATTTCATCAAGTTCAGTGGTCAATTCTGGTATCGATTACTGACTTTCATCTTGGATATCAGCCTCATCTATTTGTATATCCATGGTATCAGCCTCATTAACCTCAGTGCACATGGTGTCCTTTTAGATGTCGGAGAGTAAAGACACGGCCTTTATCATGTTAGCTCCGTTATCCGAAGTTATTGAATACACTTGCCTTAATTCAACATCAAATTCGTGCAAGACATCTTGCATGACTGATGAAATGTATTCAGCCGTGTGTCTGTCGTTGAGCTCTCTTATGGCCAAAGTGTGCAAAATAATGTTTTCTCCGCGAGTACATTTCACATTTACGCCCAGAACTGATCAGCCTCTGCATTTGGCAGAATCAATATTAAGCATTAGTAGTCTGCCTTTTGGTTTGTTTTTCAGTTCTTCTCTGCCCTTCTTATGCCGAGTTCAGACTGCGTGATTTTAGCCCTGATTTTGACTCGCCGACAGGTTTTGAGAAATCGCCGACAAATGCCTGAAATCACAGACAAATCGCTGCTCGTGCACGTGAGTGACAATCACACAGTATGAACTATGAAAGACGCGATCTGGGAGAATCGCCGATGCCCGTGAGATATTTGGCGTGCTGAATATCTGGAGCTGTCGCCGATTTAAATCAAACCGTGTGAAATTATTATTTTTTTTTCAACTTTATTTTTACGTCAAGAACAAATTACGTAGTTTTTTTTTACAGATAATTATTTTTTATCCATATAAAAACCCACTTTAACAAACATAAATACACTGCATAAAGAAGGATAGTAAAAAAATAAAAGAAAATTAAATTTAAAAAAAATAATTAATAAAAAACAATAAAAAAGCTGCTAAATCTTTCTTTAGATAAAATAAGAAAAATAAATAAATACATAAATAAATAAACTAATAATAAATACATATTAAAATAGAGTGACAACAGTAATGGGTGAAATGATCAGGGATAATGCTGTGCTGTCCTACAATGGTAGGTTAGCATGGAAGAAGCATGAGATTTTGGACAGAGAAAGAAAAGAGAAGGATTACAGAAAAAAGTTTCAGTTACATCCATACAAGACAGTCACATTATTCCCCAGGAAGTACACTTACAGCAGAGAAATATGATAGTAAGGGTTACCAAACATATAAGAATTGGCCAGAACCTCTAATTGACTATTACATTTTTCCAAGTGTGAATATAACATCAGATCTTGAAGCCAGTGTGATGCTTTAGGTGGATTTAGAGATTTCCAGTGCAGTAAAATTTGTCAATGAGCCAGTAAAGATGCAAAGGCTATTAAGTTTTGTTGTCTTTGAGTCAGAATCAGTTTGTCAGGTGGAATACCAAACAAAGCAAATTCTGCACATGCCTCAAACTGTACTTCACACACTTTAGACAATGTATTGAAGATAGTTGACCAGTAAGGAGCAAGCTTAGGGCACATCCAAAACATGTGAGACAAGTCGTGTGACATCTTATACAGGTCAAAAGTAGAGTTAAAAGAGGCTATTCGAGATCTACTGGTCTAACACTTTAAATTGTATTAAATTTAGGAGAGCACAAGTGCTACCGTTCACTCTGCTTACGGCATTGCACCGAGATTCCTCTGAAAGTGCAACTCCCAGTTCTTTAACCCACTTAATTTCAATATTTTCTGTACTTACAATTTTCAAAGACATAAGAATTGTGTATGTTCAAGAAATAAAACTGTAGAGAAGAGTGTTTCTAACAGAGAATCAACAGAGGACTTTGAGGGAATACTAGGAAATGATGGGCTTTCAGCACTCACAAAGTGGCGTGTCTGTAAGTAATGGAAGAGGTCAGTATGGTTCAGATTAAATTTGGATTTGTAGATCATTAAAACTTGCAAAGAGACCATCAATGTAAAGGTTTCCAAACTGCACAATGCCTTTATCTTGCCAACGTTTTAAGAAAAATGAGTTAACAGCTAATGAGAGAGCAGCATTGACTTGCGTTTGTGTGTGTGTGTGTGTGTGTGTATGCCTGCTGCAGGCCAGCGGGAGGCTGGGGGAGAAGTTAAAAGTGCTCTTTTTCAGTTCATTTGGACCCACGAAATGGAGGAAAAACTTGTGGATGTTTGACAGGAGAACTGTGTCTGTTTGACGTTTCATACTGAAAGTAAAAAAAGAAAGTTGAGGAGAAATGGCTAATTCCCTTTAAACCCAGGTGAGCAAACATGTACATGTTCTACCCCATTAAAGGCTTCTTCCTCATTATGTAGTTAATAACAAAAGATATACTACGTGTTTTTGGTTGTGAGACGTAGTTTGGAAGAAGTTGTTGGCGATTCTTCCTATAGTAAAGTCATGCAGTGTGAAAGCCCCTGTCGCAGATCCATCTTGCAGTGTAAACAAAGCAGCGACGAAACGCAAGCCCAGATAGTCCTGCAGTGTGAACACATCTGTGACACGACTGTTTTCAAAATCCAGCAGTCTGAACTCTGCATCAGTAACACTTGACACCATGCCACAGATATTTGAGGAGTTGATGATTGAATTATTTCCCATAGCCTTTTGTACTGGCTCAATAGTTTTTCTAAAGCCAGCGTCTTCCATTAATGTAAATGGTCTCCCGTTGACTGTCACAGGCTCTGTGCAGGCATCTTTTAGAGAATCTTGAGACATTTGAGCATGAAACGTCTGGCTTTTTCATTACGACGCATCTACAGTGGTATGTCCATCAGCTGTGGATGACCTTTTATTGCTGGTCGCACATTGATCAACATTTTCTGTTGGATGTGTACGTTGAATGTGCCTCTGCAGGTTACCGCCGTGATTTCTGGTTATTTCTGCCCTGCATCCTTCAATTTTACAAATCTGACGATTTCTCATCAGTGAAAAATGATGAAAGACATTTTCTTTATGGCGACCCATCTAAAAACAATCAATGATCAATAATTAATTTTTGTTACTTCAACTGTAAGATTTATCTACAATAACTTAAGCCTTTACATACCTTTTTATATGAAATCGATAACTGTGCTTTCTTTAATTTAGGAAACACATATTCATTGAATCTCGGCGAGTAGTCATTTACAAATCATACGGGATTGAAATTGAGCCTTATCTTGTGTTATGTGTTATTGTGGTGTTAATGTATGTGCAGTGGAAGATGCTGATCGCATTATTACAGACATGTCATTTAACATGGCAGTCGATCTCTGCTGATGTGTTTATGGTCACAATAACAGCTCGTTTCGTTTATTTTGTATTATTTTTGTCAATTGAAGATGTGTGTGTAGGAAATGTATGCAGGTACATTTCTATAAAACAGATATAAAGATTTTACATTTATCATGATAATTATCGATATCGACCCATATGAAAAAATCCCTGTGATCATTTTTTTGCCATATCGCCCAGCTCTACTTTAGTGTGAAACTTTATTTTTCCATAAACGTTTAAAAACACACAGCTTGTTTATAATAAACCAGTTCACTTAAACAGCACTTTCATGTGTTGTTGATCCTCTTCTGTTGTAAATGGCAGCGATAATGCCAGCTGCCTTAATGCTTTCCTTTTCATTCACACTTGACTATTAAAAATAACAGAAGGTATGTAACAGCTACAACAAGCAGACTGAGTTTAAATGTGTTGTTTAAATGTTGTACATTAATCAGATTTTTAAGATGCAAATATCGTCACTCGATAGATAGAACATAGAAGACTAAGCAGAGAACATCGGTGAGCAAATCAAGGCAAAAACTAGTGTCATTACTTCATATAAAGCAATGTTTTCTAGTCTTTTTATATATCATTAAATTATCCATGGCAACTATATTACCTTCCGCCCACTAGCCTCAATCAAGTTTGGTTTTAGCACTTGGTGGAGGACATATTATTTTGTTCATCCTTCAATATCGAGATTTAGCTGTAAATCGAGATCTACTCTTCCAGCACCGGTTAAATGAGTTCCTGCTCATTGAGTATGCGGTTTCGAACGCAGCCATTGGATCCTCCTTGATGGGCGGGACTCCAGTGCTGATCGTGAGCTGCACTGTGAGACTATATAAGAGACAGCTCAGCTGAGGCGGCTCTTCTTCTCTCATCCTCTCTTTTGTTTGATTGATGCTCCTTTAATAAGTGGCTTCTTCACATTTTATTTAAACTTTCTAAATTTCATTTACATCAGTTCTTTGATTGACTTTTTACTCCACATATTATTGGTTTATTGTAAAAAGATTTCTTTGCTGAGACCTATTTTGTGAAGTATTCTCTTTATCTTATGATTTGAGCCAGTGGTAATTCTCCTATTTCATTATTTCTGCTTTTCTTTCATTGAAATATGGGGGAAATGGGAATTTCTGATCGCTGAATATCACCTTCATAAGTAAACAAATACTTTAAGAAGATACAGAAACCAGTTAACTTGTCTGCCAGTGCAGTAAGATCATTTTACATGTTGAGATTTCTTTAAATATGAAAAATGTCTAAGTATTATGACACTTATTAGTAGGGCAAGACAGAATCTGTGGACATTTTTTTTTGCTATTTCTGTGCAGAATTTTGTTAAATATCTAGTTTGATTTTAGGAGTATCATAACAAGATTTAATATGTGTCCTAAAAAGTAATATCTTTTTGACTTTTATTTCATATCTACAATGCAAATCCAGTTAAATCCACTTAATTTGGTAAACAAAGAAAATCTCATAATATCTCTACTAAAAGAGGGAAAAAATTACTGTAAACCCTGTATTGTAAATAAGTCCTGAACATTTTTCATATTAATCAAAAATACTGAAATTCATTTAAAAACTAAAATATAAATGTACACACATTAACACAAGTACATGAACAGATTCTGCAGATTCTGTGTGGGCCTACTGATTTGCAGCTGTGCATTAAGTCGAATTATCTTGGCTTGTTAATTGCCTTTTAAAGTGTTTGTGTGATTAAAAATGTAAAAGTGTGGTCCACTGCCAGTATCATGATAAAGCGTAGTTGTTGTGTGATGTAGCTGTGTGAAAAATCTCTGAATGTAAGGCAGTCAAAGGTCAATGCTAAGGGAGACATTAGCTTTTACAAAGTTGGCTTAGCAAAGCCTACAGCGAACGAATTTGGGGACTACAAAAAATATATCCGGGCTAGTGAGATCACAAACGCTTCAGGTTACGTGCATTCACCACACGCACACACCCTGCACAGTGAAGGGGCGTGGCCAGAGACCAATGTTAAAGCAGAGAAAGCTAAAATGGCGTCCAAACGCTGTTTCCACTGAGCTTCTTCTGTTTCAGTATTTGAGCCTCCGAAGACACGACACACAGACTGAAGTGCTTACAGTTTAATTTAACTATGCTCCAGAGAGTTATATTAAAAAGAGATCAACGGGTTCGGGGCGAGAGCGAGTTTGGTTGGTGTGTTTTGAGTTGATGTGAAAGTTATTCCTGATAAGTTTTTTCCGTTGATTGTGTTTACCGTGCTGTTGTGGATGCCACACTTTTTCTTTTGGTAAATATTTTCACCTGTTTTTGTTCTTAGTGAAGCAAGTAGGTGTAGATTTTGTACATTTTATTTCTGTTATTTTATTAGGTGTAGTAAGTTTCATTTGGGTGTTTAGTTAGTGTGTATTATTATTTAATATTTTTCTGTGGGTTCACCCCGAGGTAGTTGGCTTTACGTTTTTCTTGGTGATAAAAAAGACTATTAAAGAGACCCTACACAATGGGGTCATTAAAAGTGAATTTTATTTGTCGGGTGTTTAAGTTGCGGCCTTGACCCTAGACCAGGGTCGTAACAGACTCAGGCAGCTAACACTGCTAACAGCTGCTCTGAGCCTCTGACTGGACTGTTTATACAGCGCAATATACATGTGCTTGTAGGGGAGTGATGTGGAGCTGCTCTGTTTCACAAATGGGATTGATGGTGCAGTTGAACTCAGCATTCTTCTCTAGTCCGACTCCAAACGCAAACTCCTGGTGCACTGCAGAGCAGTGATGAGAACAGATTTTTTTTTTTTCTCTTGAAAAATTTAATTGACATTTTTACACAATTTCCATTGAATCATTATTTTTCCAATAAAACATCAAGGCAAAAGCACAGAATTAAAAACACCCTCTTTACAATATATTATCTTTAGTTTAAATAAAATAATAAAACCAATAAAAGAGTCACCGCTGAGATCACATCTATCTTTCATGCAGTACTCTGCTGACAGCACCTTGCACTTTGCTTGCCTTTCAGCTTCTTTTTGTAAAGGTGAAGGTAACGTGAGCTTTCAAATACAGATCTGGGTGTGCAGGACATCACACTGCCATTTCACACAGCAGCCGACGAGGCAAACCGTTTTGTTTCCGTCTTTAATCCGGATCAGTGATTCTATGCATTATTTTTAATGCTGGGACCGATCACATACTCTGCTCTTAATTGAAGCCATGCGTGGCTGTGACATCATTACGTCTAGGTGGGATTCTGACTTAGAGGAGTTCAGCTATAATCTTGCAGATATTAGCTTTGCAGCATTGGCTCCTCACCCAAGTGCACAAACCAAATGTCTGAACCTGCGGTGCCTCTCATCCGGAGCGAGATAACTATCGCAACAACGACCAACATCAGTAGGGTAAAACTAACCGGTCTAAACTCAGCTCACATTCCAAGTTAGTGGGTGAACAATATAACACTTGGTGAATTCTGCTTCACAATGATTGTAAGAGCCGACATCGAAGGATCAAAAAGTGGCGTCGCTATAAACACTTGGCTATCACAGGCCAGTTATCCCCTGTGGTAACTTTTGACACCCCATGATTAAAAGCTCTAAAGCCAAAAGGATTCTGCGGCCTGTTTTTGTCTGGGTGGAAGATCCTGGAAGCAATGTCTGGAAAATGTGGTAACTTTCCCTTTAAGGCTCCAGAAGCTCCTCCCAAGCCCCCAGATCAGCTGCAATCCTAATAGTTGACTAAGGCAAGGGCAGTCTGATGCCCTGCGCGCCGCTGCCCTGATTGGGCTTTGGTTCTCTATGCAGAGGCAGTCAGCATTCTTTCGAGGGCTTCCCCCAGCATTGCCTGTTACTGTTCACCACTTCGGGATTTGAGGCAGGGTTGAGTAGAAAGCCTCAGGATGTCAATTGAGTAAAGGAGCATCTTTTGACTCGAGGAGGCCTTCACCCTCCCCCAGCCCCATAGAGACCAGTACCTTCTCGTTTCTGGCATGCTAGAGTCTGCATGCATAAAACAGATACCCGTGTCTCGAGTTTGATCACTCCCAGCTTCTGGATGCACCAGGTTAATTTGTTGCAGTTCTCCCTCTGAAAATCTAAAGGCCCATTCCCAACATGCCTCCCATCCCTGGGCCTCAGCCTTGGTCTTCAGGAGATCGCACAGCTTGTTGTGCCAGCTGATTCTGGCCTCCTGCACTGCCGGACAGACCCAGGATGTGAGAGCTGGATTCCAACTTATGCCGAGTTCAGACTGCGTGATTTTTGGCGACAGGTTTTGAAAAATCGCAGACAAATGCCTGAAATCACAAGCAAATCGGTGCTCATGTACATGAGTGATTGAGAGAATTGCAGATGCCTGTGAGATATTTGCCGTGCTGAATGTCTGCAGCTGTTGGCGATTCAATACATTATAAGATAAATAAAAATACAACATTTATCCTAACATTGTCAAACATCTTAAATTGCTTAAACAATACATCATAATTATATAGAATAGTATATCCAAAGACTGAATAACAATAATAAGATTGAGTTATTTTTGGTAATCTCATATTAGAGCAATGCTATTTTAAAGAATGATAATTAATTCATATTACCAAAAATAACTGAGCAACAGAAAGCAGGTGAAAACACCATGTGCGATTAATGAAATCTTTTAAACCGTCGCGTGCATCACAGCAGCTTTTGCCACATGTTGTCATCCTCTCATTCGGTATTCACAGAAATTCTTTAAAGAATAAACTAGATTAGAAATGTAGCCCTGCAGATGAGCGCAGGAAAAAAGTATTTCACTGTAACCCCTGGCCTTCTCGACATCAGCAGAGACTGACAGACGCAGGATTACTTTATCTTGGTCCACATTTGTAGCGGTATTATACATTTTTGTGAAGTTGAAGGCTTCATCTTCATCCAATAGTTTGTCGGGATGACAGACCAACATTACTCGCATTACTGAGCAAACTCGGAGCATAAAAACTACTTTTATACAGCTTAAAGAAATTGTGTGTCAGCTAAAGCTGTCTGCTTCTCCACTGATGCTCTTCCACCATACTTTTTAAAGCAAGTCTTTGACACAGTGGGTCCCAATATTACAGCTATGGTAAATCAATGTTTTAAAACTTGTAATGTACCTGATGTTTTAAAGCATGTCACTGTAAATCCTTTGCTGAATCAACCAAACTTGGATCCATCTGTTTTAGCCAGTAATATCCCCATTTCAAATCTGTCTTTTATTACTAAGATTTTAGATAAAGTAGTTCTGCAGCAACTGCCAAGATTTTTAGATGATCATGAAATCTTTGAGGTCTTTCAGTCAGGTTTTAGAAAATATCACTCAACTGAGAGCGCACTGGTGAAAGTTTTAATGATGTTTTATTAGAGGGTCTTCCTTCTTTGGCTCTCGGCGCGGGCGCTCTTCTTCCCGCTCCGTCCCATATCTCTCCTTGCTAGCACCTCTTGCCTCGTCTTATTCTATCTCTGAGGCTCTCCTTGTCCTGCTTTCCAAACGAAATTGAAGATATCTACCTATTGGGAACTTTGATAACAGGGTTTCTGCTGATGGGCTTATGCGGGGCCCTGAGATATTGGAAACTGATAAAAGCGGTCAGCGCAGCTCAAAACCCCACTAGGCTGGCTGGCTTGATTGAAACACTGATGGGTAGGGTTGCGAATCAGACTATGGTCCTTGACCGCAAACTGGAAACCATCGAGGTGAAGCTAGCGTCTCTGAAACAAATTTTGGCCAGATCGGGAGACGAGTGATGGACATTAAATATCTGTGAAATTGGCAGATATTGACCTAAAGTGGAAGTATCATGGATTTGATCAACTGGTCTCTGAATGCAATTGACACCATCCTTTTTTCGGCTCTCCTCTTACTCCTGCCAGACGGCCTCGGCTGGAAGTAAACAACTCCCTGGGATAAGCAAGATAAGCGGACGCTCTGAAATTCCTGCCCCTGTCAAGGACACCTGCGGGACTCTGGACTATGCAGGCTCACACACACACAAACATATCTACAGATAAACATTCACCACCGATCCCCATCCAAACGCCTTCGTGTGCTTTTACCCACGTGGGGCGTGGGCGGGGCTGTGACTTGCGCCGGAAATGGCTGCTGGACCAGTTGGCTGTCCGCACTCAACGGACTGTTTTCCATTACCCCTGTTCCCATCCCCTCTGTCTATGTTGTGTCTTGCCGGTGTGCTTATGCTAAGATAGGGCTGTTTTTCTCCCTTTTCTCACTTTGTCCTAATCAAGGTCAAGCTGAGGGGGTGTTTTTTAGCCTAACTGTCCAAATGTATCTTTCTTCGTTTCTAAATGCTACCTCCTAAGATCAGTCTCCCCTGAAAAGTTGTGTGTATGGTCTGGGGGGTCCAATCTCGCTATACGAAAGTGTAGTGACAAATAAATTGAATCTGAATCTGATTAACTGGTGATGCTGGAGATTGTGCTGTGCTGGTGCTCCTAGATCTGAGTGCTGCGTTTGACTCAGTAGACCATGCTATTTTGCTGGCCCGCTTGGAGCATTGTGTAGGGATAAAAGGAAGTGCCCTGGATTGGTTTATGCTTATCTTTCCAATGGCAGTTTAAAAGTCACTATTGGTGAATAATCTTCTGAGGCAGCCTTTTTGTCATGTGGTGTTCCCCAGGGATTTTTTTTAGCCCTGATTCTCTTTTCCTTATATATGCTTCCCCTGGGCTCTATTTTTAGAAAATATAGTCTTTTTCCACTGTTATGCAGATGACACTCAAATTTACCTGCCTTTCAAGAGTTCACACTTAGATAATGCTTGACTATCTAAGCAAGTTTGGCGTGCTGTCCCGGGATTAGGGATTTGAGATCAGATAGTTCTCGATAGCTTCCCAAATAGACCTCAAGCTGTGCTATTTTGTATTAAGTGCTTGTGACTAGCTTTTGTTGCATGGTTTTTAAGTGTGGGAGGAAACGGGAATACCCGGGGAAAACCCACACGAACATGGGGACAACATGCAAACTCCACACAGAGAGTATCGGTTGGCTCAGCTAGTGATCAACCAACAACCTCCTTGCTGTGGGGCAACAGTGCTAGCCACCGAGTTGCCTGAACTGAGGAGGAGGGAGAAGGGATATATGGGGGATTTCCAAAACGAAGATGAGGAATGAAGTTTAGGCTGGATATTTATATTGAATTTAGAGTGATCAGATAGGCTAGTTAGTGATTAGGGATCAGCTGTAGTCAATCCTATCACATGTTCCTCTCGAAATTAGTTTAAGAAACTTCACTTAAAACAGAGTTCAAGTGGACTAGAGACACTTATGTCCTGCCTGTCGGATGTGAAAGCCTGATTATCTTTGAAATTTCTAGATTTTAATGAGAGCAAAACTGAAATAATTGTGTTGGGCTCGTCAAAAGTATTCTAGGACACCACCAGCAGATCTTGGTGTTGGGTTTGTCCGTGAAGCCTTGTGTAAATAATCTGGGTGTTATCTTTGATGGCTTAAGATTTGATAAACAGATTAACACAGTGGTCAAATCCTGCTTCTTTTTTTTTTTTTAAAGTCAAACCTATTTTATCTAGAAAAAATGTTAATAATTCAATAATTCTTTAATTACGTCTACATTGGACGACTGTAACTCACTATTTTTTGGGATCAGTCAGACAACTTTATCCCGCCTACAGTTAGTTCAATATGCTGCTGCAAGGCTTTGAACCAGCACCAAAAAATATGACCACATCACACCAGGGGTCTGTTCTTTGTACCTCGCTTAAATGATCTAAGATGATTTGGCAGATCCTGGATCTGTTCATCTCGATAACTGATCTCTCGCTAATTTGGTTCTTCATTCAAATTTGTGAATCAGATCAGAATGTCTGGATGAACTGATCTGAGATCGCTGCGTGTGTTGTTAAGGACAGATCTATCCATCCTCGAAATCATGATCAGCAATGCAGCGATTGGCTGAAGGCACAGCAGCGTAATGACATCATCTGATTAATATTCAATTATCCATGTGAGCAAAATTACATCAAATTAGCAGTAAACGGCTTGTTGAATATGACACGCAGTAACCTTCCACATGTGTTGTGAGCTGCAGGCTTTACACTTTCATGTGTTGAGAGTATTCATCATGTATTTCAGTGCATATCAGTGTATTTAGTTCCACATTTAGAGAAGATTTTCTTTATTATAGTAGCCGTTTTTTAATCAGTGTAAAGAATAACTGGATGTTTACAAAAGCATTTTGATATTGGTAAAGGCGTCTGCAACTTTTGTGAAGCATCAAATCACCAACATATTAACTATCAAAACATGTTTATGACTGCTGAAATGTATTATTGCTTTAAAAAAGTCACATATTCTGCATTTCTATTATACACAATTTGTACTAAAGCGATCTAAAAAGTTCATATCAATAAGTTTTATCTGTGCTCCACCAGGTGGCAGTCTTTGTACTTTAATTTCGAGGGTGCAGATTGCATAAGTTTTATTAATATGTATAACTTTATTTATTTTATTAATGACTATAACTTTATATATATATATATATATATATAAATATAGTTTAAAAAATATTTACTCTTTTCCCAAGTATATATAACTACTACTGTAAGAAAATATCAGCATTCCGAACATACTTTCTGTATCATCTTAGCTTGAACTGAGCCGATCTAATCCTGTTTATATGAATTGAACCTGCTCCCGATCAGGTTTAACCTAGCAGAACTGTTGCTATGACAACTCTCGGATCAGCTTTGAAGAACGAAACGATCCTGGATCATGTAAAATCGTCAATATCCAAATCCAGCTAACTGAGTAATCCCAGACGAAGAACAGACCCCAGTTCTGCGCTCTCTGCACTGAGTGCACTATTGTGTCACTTAAAATTTTTCTCCTGGTTTTTAGATCTCTAAATGGTCTGGCTCCTTCCTATCTGTCAGACCTGATGACTGAACATCAGCCTGGTTGGTCTCTTCGGTCATCGATCCCAAAGTCGAGGCTGAAATGCAGGGTGACTGGGCTTTCGCAGTAGCTTGTCCTACCTTGTGGAAAACTTACCTTTTTGACTTGTCATTTTATCAGTGAGATTGGTTTTGTTTTTAGCTATAATAACTATTAGTGAGAATTGTTTGTTTTAGCTATAATCTTATACTTGTTCTTTGTGACTTGTATTGTTCAGCACATTGGTCAAGCTTTGGTTGTGTATAATAGTGCTATATAAATAAAATTGACACTACTTCTACTTTAGCTGTCTCTGCCACTGGTCCTTTACCTATCACTTCTGGAAATGTACATATGAACAGCTTACAGAGAGGCGGGATCACGTTAGCTGTAATGAGGCGATATAGGAGAATCCAAAGTCCTTTTTTACGGATTATATAAAAAGATTATTTTGACTTGAGTTGGTTAATGCAAAAGTAGACAAATCAGGCTTTATATAGATATCATAAATCATTATCTTTGTGAATATTTGCAGTTTTCTTTCATTTTATTGACGTGTTTTTCTGACCAGTCTTGTAATAACACCTCGTGGGCGTGGTCGCATTACAACTAATGAGATCAGACTGAGAAACTAGACAGCGTTGATTTCATACTGATCACTTTATCAAGCAATGTTTGTTTTTAACATACAAATCTGCATTTAAAAGTAGACACTTTTCATCAAGTAGAGTTTCAGCGCATAATGACACGCTTCTATAAGCAGTTCACGAAGAGAGAAATGACAGATTGCCTACACTGTTTGATTTATTTTGCAAAAGCACATGTGTGTTCACAGTACAAAAAGTAGACACGTAACAGATTTGATTGATGTATTGATCTTATCTGTACGATCAAAACTGAAAGTGTAATTTAAGTTCATTTCAGCAGTTTGACAGATCAAAACGCATATGTGCAGTCTTCGACCCCAGGGGGTTAAGTTGAGGAGAAATGGCTAATTCCCTTCAAACCCAGGTGAGCAAACATGTACATGTTCTACCCCATTAAAGGCTTCTTCCTCATTATGTAGTTAATAACAAAAGATATACGACGTGTTTTTGGCTGTGAGATGTATTTTGGACAAAGTTTTCGGCGAACAAAGTTTTTGTGTGTATGTTGAGGCTGACCTGTGCCTCAACCCAAACCGATAGATGTGAACTAAATGACCCTTTTATGATGGCTGTTCTCAGTGGGTATAAGACAAACAACAGCTGAAACATCTGATAAGAGTGTTCTGCTGTGCTTATGGCCTATTTTCACTGAGTGGTATGGTTTGGCACACTTTCATGGCCGTTTCCACTGTCAAAGGGTACCTAAAAGCAAACTGTACTGTACCACTTTTTCAGCACCCTTTCGAAAGGGAACCAAAAGGCAAAGCTGAATGCCGGTTGGTCAAAGATAATCATCACTTGTGCGTGCGACAAAAACAAGAAACAACACAGGAACTAGCGCCACTTTTGAAAACAGCGATAGAAGCGAAACAATGTCTGCATGCTCCAATCAACCGTCCTGGCCATAATCGGCGAAGAGAAGGTGCAATTGGAACTTGTTGGCATGGTGAGAAACTAACAGGCTTTTCGGCATGTTTTGGAAAGAATGGCTGCAGAAGGGTTCCAGCGGAAGGCAATGTATATCTTTTGCAAAGATGACCCTGTTGCCCTCCAATTATATCCTGCCAAACATTTTAGCATATTACTTGCTTTCTTACATTTATCTATCGATTTCTGAACTTGATTTTTGAAGGTAAGCTTACAGTCAAACCATACCCCTGGATATCTTATTTCATTAGCTGGTTTAAAGTGTTGTCCATACAGTTGAAGGTTTCTTTAGTTGTTTTAAATTTTTATTGGAAAAACAGATTTTTTCCACTGATAGATGAAATCCCCATTCAAATGACCATTTTTTAACCTGACCAATTGCTGACTGCATTCTGTTCTGTAAATTATCAATATTACGGCTCCTTATGCCCCATTCACACGGGGCTTCAGCGTCAACACTTGACAGAGGGCGTGTCTGAAGTTGGGGCTGAAGCGATCAGCATAGCAGCGTCAGCCAATGAAATTCAGTCAGCAATAGGCCACTGTCTAGCTGGTGTATTTGCATACAGCGATCTGATTGGCTGACGCTTCCGTCGGCACTTGAAAAGTTAAGCTAGTCCCAACTTCTGCAGCGAGCAACACCTCTGAAGCGGCGCTGACGGATCCACAATGCAGTTCGGAAGTGAATGGGAAGCGTTGATGCTGACACCCTGTGTGAATGGGCGTTATCCACAATGCACCATCATCTGCATATAGTGCTCTATTTATCCTATGTTCCACTCCATCAAAAACATCGTTTATCATTATATTAAAAAGAACTGGGCTACACACACTTCCTTGTGGAGTGCCTTTATCTGTTGACTTTGAGCCTGATGTCCTGTTCCCTATTCTGACTTCTGTGGTTCTTCC
The DNA here is from genome assembly GCF_052040795.2 of Danio rerio. Lineage (NCBI taxonomy): Eukaryota > Metazoa > Chordata > Actinopteri > Cypriniformes > Danionidae > Danio > Danio rerio. The sequence goes on along the minus strand of NC_141025.1, from coordinate 449,615 downwards.
CATTAAAAAAATCTTTAATCCAATTGAATATTTTACCACCTACACCAATTTTATTCAGTTTAATTAACAATCCCTCTTTCCATGGCATATCATACACCTCTATGTACTTGTGCCTTTCAAATTTCATTTTCTAGACTTACTACCGGATCCATTGTTGTTCTTCCATTGCGGAACCCACTCTGATAAGGTGTAATTATTCCCCTTCTATCTAAATAACACATTAACCTTTTGGCTATCCTTCTCTCTCCATAAGTTTACTGTAGTTAGATGCTAAGGCTTTAGGTCTGTAATGCCGAGTTCAGACTGCATGATTTTCATAGTCGTGTCACAGATGTGTTCACACTGCAGGACTATCTGGGCTGGCGTTTCGTCGCTGCTTTGTTCACACTGCAAGATTGATCTGTGACAGGGGCTTTCACATTGCATAACTTTACTATGGGAATAATCGCCGACAAGTTCGTCCAAACTACGTCTCACAGCCAAAAACACGTAGTATATATTTTGTTATTAACTACATAATGAGAAAGAAGCCTTTAATGGGGTAGAACATGTACATGTTTGCTCACCTGGGTTTAAAGGGAATTAGCCATTTCTCCTCAACGTTGATAATAAACTAATTTCTTTCTGTATGAAACGTCAAACAGACACGGTTGCTCCTGAGTCCTGTCAAACCTCCACTAGTTTTTCCTCCATTTCGTGGGTCCAAATAAACCGAAAAAGAGCTTTACCTTCTCCCCCAGCCTCCCGCTGGCCTGCAGCAGGTACACACACACACGAACACACAAGTGAATGCTGCTCTCTCATTGGCTGTAGGCGATCGACGATGTTATTGTCAGTCAAAACTCAATTCACACGGCATGATTTGAATCGCCGACAGCTCCAGATATTCAGCACGCCAAATATCTCGCGGGCATCAGCGACTCATCAGCGATTCTCAGATCGCGCCTTTGATTGTTCATACTGTGTGATTGTCACTCACGTGCACGAGCAGCGATTTGCCTGTGATTTCAGGCATTTGTCGGCGATTTCTCAAAACCTGTCGGCGAGCCAAAATCGGGGCTAAAATCACGCAGTCTGAACTAGGCATAACTTGTGATCTCTGATTTATCTTTGCCAGTTTTCAACCTATTTCTTCTTCTACTCACTATACTCATTCACTACAGTGATGCTCTCTAGCACCCCCTTGATGATGGAACATGAATAATACTTCACTCACAAACATAACAGGATACAGAACAGAATAACAGAAACCGCCACGGTTATACAGGGATACTACGCAACCCATCACCGTAATATGCGCTTGCTAAGGCACCCGCCTCTTTTATACGCGGCTGCTACGGAGCCCATCACGGTTATACACCATGAGCAAATGACATCTGTGCAGCCAGGAAAAGCTGGTATTATCAGGGAATTGTAATATCCTGATTTCAGGCCATGAAAAATGATGTAAATCAGCTAGTAAACTCTTTACAGATTATGATTTTTTTTTTCCTCGAGAGAAATATGGAAATGTTTTGTTCAGCCTTCAGTTGTGCTCGGCTCTGAATGATTTGTCTTGTGTGGTGGACTGTAGTCCGTTCAAATCTATAAATCTGGCTATCGTCAGTATGCCTTGCAAATCCGTTTCGGCAACAAACGCATTATAAGGACAAAAGTCTTTGTATCAGCTCATTGAGGTTCACCTTTGGAATACTATTTGATATATCGACTGTTGTAAGTCACCATTTTTCAGCTGCAGAGCATACATCTAGAGCGTGCTCTTTCAATATTAAGTTGTTTTATGTCCAATCTGTGGGGGGGAGGGGATGTGAGAAAATAATTTTTAATAAAACACATTCTGGACTTTAGCAAAGTTTTACAAGAATAGTTGATGTAATACATTGATTGCCTACAGAGCTGTCCTTAACAGACCTTTGCTGTTTTGTATCTGATACAATTTTACATTTTTGTAGGCTATATGTGAAGGCTTGCGTACAGTCTAGTCTCTGTTAAAACGTATAATACAGACAGTTCCCTACCGCCACTCCTCCCCTGAACTGAACTTTTATTACGTTTGGTAACCTTGAGTACAAGCAACAACCTCCTGCTCTCCCTAGGGAAGCCAATATGGAAGTAACAAACTGCAATTCACTGACTCACCTTGAGGGACTCCAGGAAGTCCAGGGGCCTCATGTACGAAGACTTGCGTTGAAATCATACTAAAACATTGCGTACGCACAAAGCTGTAAATGTGTGTGCGCAGTAAAAAATTCAGATGTATGAAACACTGCATAAGCGGAATCACACGCATATTGTCTTTTGTACATCCAAATGAACGTGAAACTGAGTGCAACATGCACGAGCACAAAACGCGGTTCGAATCCAGCGTCTGATGAACTTATTCTTCTATTTTCCCCCATTACATATCATATTTTGCCGACTCTTCATCACGAGGAAGACAAGCAGGAATCATAAATAAGTGTGTGTGTTAAGTTGAGCGCATTTGAGCATCACATTTTATTTGCACATTTATTGAATAAGGGTGTCACGATCCTCCAAATCCTCGATTCAATTACATTTGATTCTAAAGTCACGATTCGATTATGAATAATTAATTAATTAATTAATAATTAATTAATTATTAGTAGCCTACCGTTTAAACTACCTGACCTGCGTGGTCTTTGTTTTACCCATAAACAAATCATACAGTAAATGAATAAAGGCAAGATACACACATAATTACCACCTGTCAATCACTTTTTCTGCGGGACTCGTGAATAGGCAGTGATCTGTGCCGTTATAATGACGTCAGTAAAAAAAGAGGCACAACCAACAGGAACCAGCCAACAGTATCTGAGGTGTTCGCTAAAATTACCAAGTACAAGTGTGAAAGTGAAAGATTGAAGCAGTCCTCTGACCCGCTGACTGCCTGGACCTGCTGTCTCGAGCGCATGACTGTGTGTGCGTCTGTGTGTGAATGAGTGTGTGTGGTCACGTGATGTGTGTTTTCAGCGGTAGTGAGGAAGGAGGGCTGCTCAGAAATGCTACACGCCAGTGTGGATGTGGATCATTGTTGTTCTAAAATCCATTTAAAAACACAGACATATTAGTGTAAACGGCCTGAGTGTGTATTTTTCGCGAGCGGATTTGCAACGGGTGCGGGGCGGAGGATCGCGATGCGCCTATCGTCTATCATCCCAACCGTAATACGTACATAGCAGAGCTTGCAAACTGTGTTTTTTGTTGACAACACGAACGTTGTCAACATAACTAACTGGAAATCCAAAATACTTCCACACCGGCGACTTCATTGAAAGAGGAGAGGGTTTAAGCTCTGTCGACGGGTCTCTTCATCATGATCACGATTAAAAATCGAAATCGTGACACCCCTATTATTGAATGGAAATGTTTCTGATTCACATTTGCATATTCGTCTTCAGATGGCGTCTTTTTAGCAGTGTGCGTGCAGTCGATCACTCTGATTACATTGGGAAAACCGGCGATCACTGCAGATTGCGCTTTAATGTTTGCCTGCTCAACTGCATGGTTTTGGAAACCTTATATACCTGCTAGACATGCGGATGATCACGTCTCATACAGCTGCCATTGCACGGCTCAAAGACACTTTGTAGAGTGCAGTTTAACACAACTGCCTCTAGGAGTCGCCCATGGAAATAAAACAGACACGCACATGAAACACACGTACGCCAGACATGAAGTTGCCGTGGACCAGCGCACACTCACGTTCATTTGATTGTTAGTAAATCAAAACATGAGCGTGAAACCTGGCGTACGCAAAGTTTTTGTGCGTACACAGCATTGATACATGAGGGCCCTGATGATTTCTGACTGCAATGTAAAATTGTCCAGGTTTACAGAAGATAAAACATGTTTACAGCTTTTGTACAAACACTGGCTTTGGTGCATATAGCTAATATTACCCTGCATGATAACTGTGAGGGGGGGTAATTTTTTATAACTCTTCCGTTTTGTTTTTAAGTGAAGTCTGCATAATTAAGGGCGTGGCCACTTGAGTGACAGCTTGGTCTCCGGCAGATGAGCCGCTGAACTCAGCATATTCATCGTATATTTGTGTTGTTTTATGTGGCTTTACACAGTCAGTTGCCTTTTGGGATTATATCCTACAATTATCAGATAATATGGGATGCTATGTGCACTTAATTGTGCTCACAAACCATTCACGTGGCCTTTGTTTCCCAGGTGAGTGAAATTATATACTCATACACCCTCTCTATAAATGTGTTTGTTTATTTAAGATAATTTATAATGGTCTTTAGGGCTGTAATGCACTCCAGAATCTGCCAGATTGATTAGCTGTAGGCTCTAAAACAGTCATCTGAAGTGTTTTCATACAGTGCTATGCTGGATGTTGTTGGAATATCAAGCCAATTCCCTGCGTGTTCAATAAGAAAAGGTCTGGAGAGGGATTTCTTCAATGCCAATATTAGTAATTTATTAGATAAAAATGAACAATTCGATGACAGAGCTCTGGGTAACGTTACCCCAATGCAATACACAACTGATATTAACAGGTGGAGTTTGGTGTAACGTCACATCAGTCATCCTGCAGTCCTTTGGCTCTTGTGCCCCATACGTCCTTTCTGCAAGCCCGAACTGAACAATTAAGAGCATCTTCAATATATTTCACAACTTCTACAGGCATCATGCTCCTTCTGACATGTCTAGACTTCTTATTTAACAGCAGTCTGGAACAAGACCCCTGCACTAATCTTACTCTGCTATTTCCCTCTTGTCAGCAGTTCCTTCTAAAAGTATGCAGCACAGTAAAAAAGAGGAAATGTGTCTGGTCAGTGTATGTTATCATACAAAAGAAAAAGATTGATTAATCTGTTAGTCTAAACATTTTCCTAATAAAAAATAAAGACACAAAAGTAATAAAAATAAAGTCATTTTTTCCCACAAGTTCATCAATAGCCTTGCATTCACTAACACTATATAGACTATATCTGAAGTGTTCTGACGTATCTTGCATTTTCCTCCTGTATAAAAACGTCTTAAGAACAATGCTTAGTGGCTCAATGTGTTTTAAATGGAGGGGTTCGTGGATGTATTAAATTTGCGTTTAAAACACAATAGGCAGTCGTTCAGAACTGAGTGAGATGGTTACTTAATTGAAGAGAGGCACTCAGGATATTTAGATGTGTTTTGAATTTACTGAAGGACTCGGTATACAATGGAACATATGTGTGGTTTCTGAAACATAAACAATAATCAATACAGATGTTTCACAATAAACAATAATAACTGAACAGCACACAACTCAAGTATAATAAGCAATAATGTCCCAGCAGGTACTTTTTTTTTAGGAAGTGTACGTGATCAGGAAGTTTTTTTCCCTCTCCGCTGTCGCCACTGGCTCGCATGGTTCAGGATTGGTAGAGCTACGCATCGATGAATTTGCTCTTCAGTGTTTGAGCTCTCAGTAATGACTTTAAACCACACTGAACTGAACTTAAACACTAAAAACTGAACTACCCTGATCCATTTACTATGACCATTTATGTGAAGCTGCTTTATCTACATTGTAAAAGCGGTATACAAATAAAGCTGAATTGAATTGAATAATATAAGCGCAATTCTCAGAGTCTCCACAAGAGGGCGCGTGGTGGCAGGGTCTTTGTCTGGGCATGTACAGCGTGACTGATAACCGCATGTAGCCAATTATCGTCGCATAACACGCACATATGTGATTTACTATAAACATACATTAGTAACACACTAAAATGTGTACAAATGAACATAGAACTGCAATTTGTACTTAAACACTTGGTAATTTCTGAGTTTAAGCAGGTAATACAGACAGTATTCTACTAACAAGCTGCTACAGGCAGTACGTGAACAACAGCTGAACTTCTGTCGATAATAACTTTATAATAGTGATCACTTACTTTTAAGACACGCACACTGTAGCTCAGTATACCACTACTTCTTGCCGAGTTAGATAGCAGGTGTTATCGCCAGCGTTATCTCCCGTGAGCACTGTCGCTCTCAACTAGCTCTTTGCTCAGCCCACCTCGATGATGCTGCGTTGCTTAGTGCACACTGATTGGTTGGTGTTATCCGGGACTTAGACATCAGCGGTCCTTTTGCACAGTGTTACAGCAGTGTTTTTAAAAGTCTAAACACTTTATTGATATAGTGTCCAGCCAAGCACATGTGTTCAGAACACAAACGAGTCGCAGGTAATGAAGTATTCGGCGTTTTCCCAAAGTAAAGTGTGTCTGAGTCAGGTCCAAGCTAAATTCCAGCAGGTGTCTGTAGCTCCGCCCACTCTCCGCCTCTTTGCCCTTGTTTGGTATCCCGCCGTAGGTGTGAAGCACAAACAAAATGGCGACAGTTGGCGGCGCCTACTTGTAGCTTCTTTTGCAGTGTTCAGAAACCTATGGGTGACGTCACAGACACTACGTCCATATCTCTTACTGTCTATGCTTGAGTACATCAAAAGCTAACAATTTGACTGGTGTAAATGTAGCCGGGGCTGGTCTTAACGGCTCACCTACCCAACTGCGTTGTGTTGTGTAAAGTAAAAAGCTGGGCTGCGTTCGAAACCGCCTACTATTCAGTAGGTACTTGAATGTAAACACACTACTCGACCATTAGGAAAGTGCGCTCTATACAGTATGAACGTGAAAAGTGTGAATGGAATTCGAACGTACTACATCCGCCATTTTGTCATGGTCACGTGACCTACCTGCGTCAGTTGCGTCGCTTTACTCCCATTCATGAATTGGCTCGCAGGGCATCATGGGATAGCGCAGCATGCATGGGATGCACACTCCAGAATCTCGCCGGAAGTAGTAAGTCATCCGGGCACTTCTCGCATACTGTTTTTCGAATTTTATGAATTCGCACATACTACTCGGCTCGCATACTGATTTTGCGAGTGTCGCCTGGGAGGGGAGACATTTAAAGCTACGACAATATGCTTCTGCATTTCATTTCTGCATCACAGTTTTACAGTCTTTATGAAGTGAATATTACGTTATCACAAATTAAATAACTTATCTTTTGTTGAATAAATGATTTGAAATGGGGATATTTAAACGTCAGTTGAGGGTGATGACCGCATGGCGCAGCTCTCCGCCTGAGAGAGACAGGCTGCAAACGCTGTCTGGATCCTCCTTTTGCAGTGATGATGTTTATATTCATAAAAGGTCAGTCAAGTTAGCGTTAATGTGCATGAATTTAATGTTTTAATATTTTAAATTGTCATGATGTAATAAAATAAACATGATTTAAAAAGTAAATGATTTTAAGCTATTTCATTTCAAACTTTCATAAGAGTTTTTTAATATATCATTAACTTCAAGTTAAACACAATAACAGTATATTCTGACACAAGACTTCAAACAATGCCCATTTCTGCCAGTAAATTAAAGTTATGCCCTGTACAGAACACTATTTTGGTCGTGCACGGAACATCGGTAATACCCATCATCTTCCACAAACATGTGAAGGCGGTACTTTTCCCATCTTTTCTCAAAAACTACAGGTCCTAAAGACATCAATCAAGATTTGGATTGTGCAATAGAGATTCCCCAGAGAATGAACACGCAAGCATGCTTATCTGGCTTTCAATGACATAGGAGTGGTCGTTTGAGTGCGCTGAATAGTGTAAAGTGTACGAAACATGGTTAGTCTATGTTACTGCTCGCTCTGCTCTGTCCTCCGACAGACTCAAAATATAACAGTACACAATGAGAGTCATTATAAAACTGTTAATTAAAGTAAGGTTATATTTTAACTTTCCAGACAATGCGTTACAAAAACTCCACTTTTTATATATATATATGTATATATTTACATTCACCGGTATTTTATATAACACATTATAACATCAGACATATAAAACACAATAAACAATACCTGGACAAACAGAGAACATGCAGTTATGATTATTCTCTTATTCTCTGCTACTGCTAAACATTCACACACTAGAGATCGAAAATCAGCAGTCAAAATACACATTTCACAGCTAAACATCATGCTAATATCGTCCACTGCACTTCTCCAAGTTAAATGACAGTTTGGCAGCTTAAAACCAGTAAAAAAACAAACAAACACACTCTTACAACGCATGTACATGTTAAATAACATAATAACAAAGTTCACTTCATCTCAATTACAAATATTTCTACTTTATCCACATTTTTCCACGGGACAGGCGTAAATCCCTACCGCGGCAACGTATGTCAATAACGTCATCGCGCCGACGCGTCAAATCCAAAATACAATCTCTACCTCCAGCAATGTTAAAGCTTTAAAATCCGTAACACTATGTGAATCTTACAATATTCTCTTTTTTATAATAGATGACTGTATTGTTTGTGATCTTGTAAACATCACTGTGACATTGCTTTAAATTTAAAGTGCTTTTTGTAATTTATATTCCCCCTGGCATATTCTTTAGTTTGTCATTTTGTTTTGTTCTGTTCTCTACCCTTGTTGTTAAAGGTTTTGTACCTTTTCTGTATATTTTTGTATTCTTGTTGAACGCTTTAATAAAAAAATTAAACATTTCGTTTATTTTTCCACATATTAATTACCAACAAAACAAAGATTTTGCGTGAATTTATAATGAAAACATACATTTATTTAATACCTGTTCCATAAACATGTTAAACTGAGCAACTGATTGGTTGAACACCGCTTTGTGAACTGAGGCAGTGATGATACTTCAAGGATTATCTGCATCGTCATCACCGCAAGTACAGTATCATGTTCTGTTGTTAAGAATGCATTATTATTGAAGATTTATTTGTTACATGTTTAATGGTTATATAATAAAAAGCTTTTTATAATTTTCTTGTACTGCAACATGTTTTTCAATAGGTCTTGACAATTGTTAGAAATTTACACATCTTATAAATCATTAAAAGGTTGAACAAATAAACATATTTCACTCAAAGTATTGGCCAACTGTCATTACAATTGTTATAATAGATGTTTTATACATCTGTCTATGTCTGTGATATGTCAGCTTGCAGTTTCTGTAAGTTTTCACACTGCAGATAACAGTAAATGCTATACAGTTTTGTCCACTTAATGTTTAGTAACTCGTTAAATGTAAACGCTAAGCCATATTGCAAAAAAAAAACTTGACTGTGTTGCTGCGTCACCAGGCCCCGAGGCTCTTCAAACCAGCGTTGGATTGACGACAGCTTCAAAATTATATTCAGCAATTTTAGTTCTGTAATATTTATTTAATATTTTAATTTAAATAAGCTTAAATAAGCTTTTTATTTTAAATAAGCTTAATTTTATTTCTTTATAATATGTGATGTTGCTAAAATGAAAAAAAATAAATTATGTATTTATATAGTAGTCATACACTAAATATTATCTCTACACTGTGATGATTTCTCAGATTACACATCTATTGATAGATGTCTGCATGTTTTGTTTTAAAGGCTGTGAATTGTCGCATTGCTCAAATTGCCGAAGAGACCAAGGATGTTAGTTCACCCAGAAAATGTAACTTGTCAGGGACATTATTAGTTTATGCAATGACTAAAACTGGAGAATTTAGTTTTTAGGTTTTGGCTTTAGACAGGGACGCATTCATTTTGTGGCACAGGAATCGACAGAGTTCTGAAACAGGTTCAGATGTGCATTTGAAAGCGCTCGGGGTATTTAATATTGCCTATACTATAAGAAAATTATAATCATGGTATAATGATCATGTACATATCCCATAACACCTTGTTCTCTCTGCTTATTTTCAGAATGCTTCAGTTACAAAGAGTTATTTTCCCTAGGATTGTTGGACCTGGAGGAAACCCAGAGAAAGGTGCTCATAATATCAAGCAAAGAAAAAGACCGCTGGGAAACAAAACCTGCGCTGTATTTATGTAAAAAAAAAAACACAGTTTAGATCTGTTTAGGGTAAGAGGTGTGTGAGTTATTACCGTCGGAATATCAAAACAAAACCACCTTATAGCTCCGCTCCTTTAGCGCCCCTCACACAGCTTGATCCACACCGGCATTTCTCCTCTGAGTTTTAGGTTTTAAAAATGGAAAAATTCCACTACTCTGTCCACACTTTAATGATACCGGGTGTCAGATTTGCACAATTCATATGCTCGACACTTTGGCCTGTTTCCCTCACTCGAAAGCTCGACAGACCCCCTGCGCTTAGCTACGGTTGCTAAGCCATTTTTCACAACAAACGAGTAGATGTTTTAATATATGCATTACCGCATGCGTGTTTTACCGTCATGCTCTTTAAAAAAACAAGTAAAATTTTAAAAATGCTAAATTTGATCAATAATCGATTATCTCCTGTACAGCAGCCCCACAACATGCTGACACCCCAATACCCTGTCAGGATAGTCTAGTGACTGAATGAGCTGTTACAGTGTCTGCTATAATGTAATTGATGTGTTTGGTGTGTTTACATGATGAATATGGCCACTGTGTAAACGCAGTGCAGTTATGATCTTACTGCCACCTTATATCGTCATGATAACATAATACAAGCCTTCAGCAGTTTCCTGAAGATCAATACGAAATAACACAACTGGAGTCTGTAAATAGTGTATTTATAGAGCCTGTATGTTTTTCTTTATATCAGCTGGTAATTTATAAATTGGCCAATGGAGAGAAAATAAACTATAAATGCAAAAAATAAACTGTTTAATCGTATCAGAAAAATACAAATGTCGATTTCGAATGTCGAATCCTATGGGTGCACCTAAACTCTTTAAGCATGTGAATTTTTCCCAGTCATGAAATTTGTCACTCACAGAAAAGAAAGTTTCACTGAGGATTAGTTGGCTTTCTTAAACCCAATAAAGACCAAAGAATCAAATAGACATAAGTCCAACAGACCTTCCGTTGTTGGTAAAAAAAATAATAAAAAATGACGAATTCCATAAATTAATTTTTTTAGTCTTTAACTATAAATCAGTCTTTTCCCTTTTTCCATAGGAAAATAACAGTTCAACTCAAATCTGTGCCTCTTGGCCGGCAGCAGGAAAAAGATACTTTAAAAAAATACTTTAAAAAGGTCCGTGAGACAGTCCAAGAATTTCTCAGTAGTTCTTTGCAAGAATGATGAAGAAAATAAGAAAATAGGCAAGCTGAGATCATAAAGCCGAAAACTGTAGTATCGCGATGACAGATTCAGTCAATTGAACGTCCAGATCCGTGGGGGGGTGGGGATCTGCCAAAAGCTTGCTTTGGTTCTGCCAAAGCAAAAACCGGACCAAATCCCTGTCATAAGATGACTATGTGTATTTTGGCACAAATAGCAATCTTTATATGCACTAATGAGTGTTAGATCTGCTCCGTCACCCTTTCACAAAATGGAGGATTCAACTCTCCCTCGGCGGGAAGCACTTTCTCCGCAGAGCTGGCTTAAAGGGCCAGTACCACTTTTTCACATACACAATGCAAATAAACAAAAATGGCTCGCATAAATGAAAATGATGCAAACACAACATTCTTTCCACTCTAAAGAAAACATCCATTTGTTTACTTACAAGAAAACAAAAAAGTTTATAAAAATCCCCATATATATATATAGTGTGTGTGTTGCTCATTTATTTTAAACACCCTTTCTGTGCGACTTAAATCACCTGTGCTACACCCACTATAAGGGTGGTCTAAATTTGATTGATTTTAACTCTTTGAACAATACAATTAAAATTAATTGGCTAAAAAGATTTATGAAAAACCCAACTTCTTCTATTTGGAATCTTTTTCCCCAGTTGGTCTCCTCTCAGCTAGATGGTATAAACTTTATTTTAATGTGTAACTATGATATCCAAAAACTTCCTATCAAACTATTACATTTCCACTAACAGGTTGTTTTGGCGTGGACTCTTATCTACAAACAACATAACTTTTCTCCCCACCGGTGCTACATATGGAGCAATAGAAAGATTTAAATTTTAAAATATATCTGTATTTTACGGTCAGTGGTTCATTAGTGGAGTAGTACAGTGGTTCCCAACCTGGGGTCCGCGCCCCCCTAAGGGGGGCGCCAGAGTTCACAGGGGGGGCGCGGGAGAGGATAAGTATTGAGGTAGAAAAAGGCATAAAAATGCTCCACTATTATAAAGGGCTTTGCAATTAATCCGATTTAGATTTCGGTTTCAAACGATTATAAAAAAGCATTAATCGAGATAATTGATTACTGTTAACTGTTGTACACGTGTTGCTCTTAAAAGCGCGAAAGAGCTTATGTGTGTGTGCAGCACGATCACGCAGTAAGAAGCAAGCGGCCGGTCAGCATTCACTCTCATTCACACACTGAGACGAGCAGAGGAGCGCAGACATCTAAAGTCATCTTAACGTGAGCGCTTTAATGGTCAAATAGGTGTCAAAACGCAGTGTTTAGTGATTATTTACATTAACCCTCATTTGTGTAATAAACAAACGAGTTGAGGATCAAAAGACGTGAAAGAGAAACCATTAAAGAGACAGTGCGCTTTAATCCTTCTGCCGCCTGTTTTTATCATTATTAAACAAACATAACGAGAAAACCCTCGCTGCTCTTGACTGAAGGACTGCTGTAGCTAAAGTGTTTTTCTTACAGTGAAGATGCTTAAAGCACAGTTTGTTTCATATTTTTATTCTATTGTATTCATTTCTCTTTCCTTTGCAGGGTGGAAAATAACTGTATGTATACAGTTGAAGTCAGAATTATTAGCCCTCTTGAATATTAGCAAACCTTTTCCTGCCCAATTTCTGTTTCATGGAAAGAAAATTTAATAACTTATTTCTGAACATAATAGTTTTGATATCTCATTTCTAATTACTGATTTCTTTTTGTCTTTGCTATAATGACAGCACATAATATTTTACTAGATTTTTTTCAAAATACAAGCATTCAGATTAAAGTGCAGTTCAAAGGCTTAATTAGAGTAATAAGGCAAGTCATTATAACGCTAGTTTATTCTGCAGACAATCAAAAATAAATATTGCTTAAGGGGGCTAATAATATTGACTTTAAATTGGTTTCAAAATATTTAAACCTTTCTTTATTCTAGCTAAAATAAAACAAATAGAAGAAAAAATATTATAGGAAATACTGTTAAAACTCCTTGCTCTGTTAAACATAATTTGGAAAATATTTATAAAAAAAAATAAATCTCAGGAGCGCTAATAATTAAAATAACTTTAAATAATTATTTAAATTTTGCTCACTCGTGCAATCTGCTTGTCAACGTGTCGTAAAGGCAAAATCAAAACAAAAATGGCAGACAAACGTAAATGCAGTGATTCTTCAGAGGCGAAGAAAAAGATTAGACAGTATGACAAAGCCTACCTAAATTTTGGTTTTATTAAAGGCCAAGAGAAGTTAAAACTGATTAATTAATATATTTTATAGATATTACTATATATTAATATTACACAAACACACACACACATATATATATATACACACACACACACAGTACATATGTGTGTGCGTGCGTGTGTATTTATATGGTGGGGGGGCTCCAATGTTTGTATATGTTCATGGGGGGGGGGGCCCCAAAGAAAAAGGTTGGGAACCACTGTGTTAGACTCTTTTGGTCTATCACAATGTGTTGTGGGCCCAACACATGAGCATGGTCATACCCTTGACTTAGTGCTAACTTCTGGTTTCTCTGTCTGTAATTTGCAAAATGCTGACACTGTTTTCTCTGACCACAAGGCTGTTCTATTTAATTCTTATTTTACTTTTAATTGTCAAGCTGATGACAGTTCTGTTGCTGTTAAGACTCGTGTGCTCTCTGCCTCCACTGCTAGTAATTTTTCATCTACTTTTGATTTAGGTTCTTCAAGATCACTTATGGAGTTTCCGTCTTCTGATATGGGACCTGAGGAGTTAGTTATCCAGTTTAACTCCATATGCTCTAATATTCTGATTTCTGTAGCTCCATTGAAAGTTAAGAAAAAGAAAGTTAAGCCCTAGCCTTGGGTGAACAGCAATATTAGGGCTCTTAGGCAGGAGTGTAGAAGAGCTGAGCGCAAATGGCTTAAAGACAAGCTACAAGTTTCATATGAATTAATGAGAGATTGCTTGACAACATTTCAAAGGGCAGTCAAAGCAGCTAGATCAAATTATTTATCTGACATAATTTCAAAGAACTGTCATAATTCAAAAGTACTGTTCTCCACTATTAACACCATACTTCATCCTGTTGTTTCTCCATCAATTTCTTCATCTGTTGACACCTGTGAAAAATTTCTGCATTTTTTTGCTGATAAGATTCTTGGAATTCGTTCACAGATTTCACCTGTAGTCAGTGTTTCTACAATTTCTGTTTCCCCCTTAAAAAATCTAGCTAGCTTTATTCCTGTGTCTCTATCACAACTTAATGACATTATTGCACATATGAAGCCTTCTGGTTCGTCCTGTGATGTCATTCCTGCCACCTTATTTAGGGAGGCGATGCACTCAATTGGTCCAAGTGTGCTTTCAATTGTAAATAGTAGTCTCTCTACTGGTATCGTTCCTAATAGTTTTAAACATGCTGTTATTCAGCCCCTGCTAAAGAAAGCGAATCTTGACGTCTCAGACATGAAGAATTTTCGCCCTATTTCTAAATTGCCTTTATCTCAAAGATTTTAGAGAATGTTGTGTCTGTACAACTAAATGAGTTTCTGGCTAATAATATTTATAAGTTTCAGGCTGGTTTTAGAGCTCGCCATAGCACAGAGTCCGCTCTATAGAGGGTTTCTAATGATATCTTGTTGGAGGTTGATTCAGGTAGCCCTGTTGTTCTTGTACGGTTGGATCTCACTGCTGCTTTTCATACAGTGGATCATGACATTCTCACTGATCGGCTTAGAGAACACGCTGGTATCCAGGGTCTGGCCTTAGATTGGTTCGCCTCATATCTGAAGGATAGAACTATATCAGTCAGTTTGGGCAACTCCTCTTCATCTGTCATGCAATTAATGTGTGGGGTACCGCAAGGCTCAATACTGGGTCCTGTTTTATTCTCCCTTTACTTACTTCCTTTAGAAAATTTTTTTAGAAAATCCTGGCATAAATGACCATCTATATGCTGATGACTCTCAAATCTACTTCCCTATAAAATCTAGGGATCAATCCTCCCTTCAGGCTTTGCTTAATTGTTTGGCTGATGTGAAGTGTTGGTTGGCAAATAATTTTCTCCAACTGAATGAAGATAAGTGCGAGATTATTGTTTTTGGCCAAAAAGGTTCAGACTCTAATAGCAATCTGTCATTGCTTCCTGGGAAAATACATTCCTCAGTAAAGAGTCTTGGTGTCATCTTTGACTCTGAGCTAAAATTTGATCTGCAAATTAATGCGGTTGTCAAAAAAAGTTCTTCTATTTGAGATATTGCCAAGCTAAACTCCGTCTTTTCTTTCAGTGATTTGGAGAAAGTTGTGCATGCTTTTATCTCTTCTCGTCTGGACTATTGCAATGCATTGTATCTGGGTGTGAGTCAGGCCTCTCTCTCGCGACTGCAGCTGGTCCAGAACGCAGCTGCCAGGCTTTTAACAGGCACAAAAAAACATCACATTACACCTGTACTTGTTTCCCTACACTGGCTGCCAATCCAGTTTAGAATTCAGTACAAAGTTCTGTTGTATGTTTTTGAATCCCTCCATGGCCTGGCCCCTGAGTATATCTCTGAGCTAATTATTGTGCACCAACCTGTGAGATCTCTTCGCTCTATGGATCGTCTCTATTTGCAAGTTCCTATATCACGCTTAAAATGTCGAGGTGATAGAGCTTTCTCGGTAGCAGCTCCAAGACTCTGGAACGATCTCCCACTCTCTGTAAGAACAGCTCAAACTTTTGAGTCTTTTCAGAGGTCACTGAAAACACACTTATTTTCTTTAGCTTTAATCATGTGATATGAGTTTATGTATTTTGGTTTTATGTATATTTTACATGCTTTTTTATTTGATTTTATGTGGTAATCCATTGTGATTTGTGAAAGTGCTATAGAAATAAAGTGAGTTGAGTTGAGATTTACAGGAAATTTACAGGAAAACATTAAAAAGTATTTTTTCTTTACAGTTACAACAAAATGAACACTTCTTTATCATTTATACCCAAACTTAACTACATACAAACAAGTATGTGTAAACATTGTGCACAACAGAGCCACCTTGTGGACAACTAAAATGTGCATTTGGTTAAACAAAATAGAAACAAAAAGGGACTGTAAAGCGTACCTGCAGAAGAACATATAACAAATATATTGTCTTCAGGCTGTAGTGCATATCTGACTCCAATATACACAAACAACAGGAGTTTTCACACTGAGAAATAAAGTTCAAAGAAAAGAAAATGGCGATTCGCCATTGTGCGGTTAGCTCGTTTGTTAAACTAAAGAAAACTGCCACAAACTTAATTCAACAATTATCCAAACAAAAATAACAAAATATGCATTATAGTTTTCATGAAAGGACAAACATTTGCTTTACAGCGACAGAAATATGAAATACTCTTAGGAGCAACGCTCCGCACAAACTACCCTCATCAATACACAGCGGGGAAAAGACAAACTACGCAAGAGGTACACAAGAGGTACAAAAAGGGGCGATGTGCAGATATATCATTGCATAGAAAAGAAATAAAAATGATGGCAAAATGTGTCCTAAATATGACAAAATTCACGAATATAAAAACTTCTTAAAATAAATAAAAATCAGAATATAGTCTGAAAATATTACTATTTGAACAGTGCGATTGTGACTGTTACATGTCCTTATTTTAATTTATGATGATGAGCAATAAAGACATAATAAGTGAAAAGTTGCGCTTTCATTCTGAATGGTGACACACACAGACATCGTCACCAAGTATAAATCAAAGAGAATACTTTCTCATACAGAGTAGCTTATGCATTATAGACTTTTACAGGAAACGCACATTTACTGGTAGGAATGACTCTCTTCATATTGTCGATGGCCACAAAGTGACGGCCCTAGCGTTTGCGGATGACCTGGCACTGGTTGCAGGGTCATGGGGGGAATGGCACACAACCTTGCATTTGTGGATGAATTCTGCCAAACCACCGGCCTCAGAGTCCAACCCAAAAAGTGTCACAGTTTCATGGTCAGGCCCTGCAGAGGTGCCTTTACGATGAACTGCCCCTGGGGGGCAAGGCCCTGCAGTTAACTAACATCGAGAACTCCATTAAATACCTGGGAGTGAAAGTCAAACCCTGGGCGGGGATTGAGAAGCCTGACATTGAAGTGTCACTGGACCGATGGTGCAAGTGCATTGGTAAGTCACTGCTCAAACCCTCACAGAAGGTACACATACTCTATCAGTTTGCCATCCCGCGGCTTTTCTATCTAGCCGATCACAGCAAAACCGGCGACGTCATACTCCAGAGCCTGGATGGGACAATCAGGAAGGCGGTGAAGATATGGCTGCATCATCAACCTGTAACGGGCTGCTATAAGCCAAGAACTGCAACGGCGGCCTTGGTATATGCAAGCTCATTCAACACATCCCATCAATGCAGGCGAGACGGATGTTCTGTTTAGCCAACTCATCGGACCCGTTGGTGAGAGCCCTGATGCGCAGCCCCCAAGTCGAATTGAAATTCAAAAGGGCGTGGATGTAGGCCGGGGGAGAGGAAAGCACCCTCCCACGGGTGTTCAGGGCGAGCTTGTACCAGGAAGGAGAGAAGGTTGCTGGTGACATGGAGCCTCGCTGCCCCACCCTGAGTGATTTGAGACTGGAAGAATTCCAGCACTGGATGGGCCTGCCGATCCAGGATGTGAGTATAACCGGCTTCTTTAAGAACAAGGTGGCCAATGGTTGGTTCAAGAAGCCGGCGGGGTTCAAAGAACGGCACTACATTGCTGGTCTGCAATTGCGAGCATGCGTATACCCCACCCTCGAATTCCAACGAAGAAGCAGGAGCAAAGTGGGTGCCGCCTGCAGACGGTGCTCATCCCGGTTGGAATCCAGCTCTTACATCCTCGGTAAGTGTCTGGCAGGCAGGCAGCCAGAATCAGGCGACACAACAAACTATGCAACCTCCTGAAGACCGAAGCTGAAACCCGGGGTGGGAAGTACGCCAGGAGTGGGCCTTCAGAACTCTGAACGGGGAACTGAGAAGGCTTGACTTGGTGCTCCTCTTCAGGGATGAGGCATGAGTTCGCTCCGGATACCCTCCATGCGCGGGAAGAAGCAAGGTCGACTACAACAGCCCGCACAAAGATACAATCGCTCAGGAGCCGGGGGTAAGAAAGCTCGAAATACACAAGGTTCCATTGGGCCCACGTGGACTGGCTCGCCAGCATCTCGAAGGTACTGGAACTAATGGGATTGAGCAGGCAGAGAGTGAAGGTCTTCTCCAGACTTTTAAGTCAGAGGGTGCTCCTGTACTCGATTGACATCATGAGGACATTTTACTCCTTCCTGCCATGACAATCCCAGCGGTGCCTGACAGGAAGGTGTCGGAACTAATAGGGTTGAAAGGGGAGAAGGTGTATGTCTTCTGGAGACGGTTGGGCTAGACGGTTCCCCAGTCTGATGACCCCTGTGAGGATATTCTGCCCCTCCGCGCTCGCAGAACCCAGCGGTACACAGACGGTTTGGCATGGTGACGTGACTGGTATGAGCTATGCTAATGTGAGGGGCATAATGCACACTGCTTTCTGGAATGGCGTCCACCCCCAACCTAAAGTAGAATGGGAGACGGCCTTCCACAAAACAGCTGGAAAGGTACCTCCCCATGGTTCGTAGTAGCTGACGAATCATACTCGAAACAAAATGAGTGAGAGGAGACGCTGTAACCCATAGCCGTATATATTAGGGATGTGCACAATTATTCAATTACTTGAACGCATGATAGATTGGCTCTAAAATTAAATTACTTTCATTCTCTGATTGGTTATGCTGGTATGCCTCCATTTGCAAGCCTAAGCACCCTTGCCCAGTGGTACCTGACTGTTCCTGCCACTTCTGTGCCTGCTGAGTGCGTTTTTTCCACTACGGGTCTAATTGTAAACTTCACACGTCTTTATCAGAGCATGTCATTTTTTTAATCTTTTTTGAATAAAAATATGTAGTCCTTTTGTTAAACTTTATTGGCCAAGCATGGTCAAATATTCAGGCAGTTTTTTTTTAAGAGCAAGCAGCAAAGTTAAATTAGGCCGGCTTTATTTATTTACCTCCACAGGTTGATCATTTTGAAAGAAATGTTATTTTACCTAATAGTGTTGTGGCAAAAATATTTTAAGTCTCGAAGTCAAACTTTTCAAAAAAAGACAAAGTCTGAGATCTCCGAAATCTTTAGGCAAAGTAGTTTGTTGCAGCATCAGTAACAACAGAGACAGGTCGTTCAAGTGTCTGATGTGTATTGGCTAGTGCAGTTTAAATACACTTCTGTCTTAATACTCCACCCAAATTTACACATTACACACCTCCATTAGCTTCTCCACTAATGGGATCTCAAATCTCTCAGGTGTCCACCACCAATATGGTCTTAGGGGTCCTACCCATGTCCAGTTAAGGTCTTTCCTTCCTGTTTTAAATGTGATGACTCAGCCAAAAAACAACTGAACAATATATCTTGTTCACTGTCCACTGAGCTGAAGTTCATGGGTACTCATATTTTTTTGAAGTAATTACAAGTGAGTGTGGGCACATGTGCAGGTGTGCCTTATCATGAGTTACAGAACATAATGCAGGTGTCCTTGCTTCCATAAATCAACTCTCATAGTGACATTAATGCTGCTCATCTAATTTCTCTTCTCATCTCTGACTGCATTAGCTCAGTGTGACTTTTATTAGAGTAATAATACAATAGATAATAATACTGAAATCACTCAAGCATATAAATGAGTAATAAATTCATCAAGACAATGAATTCTTCAATAGCGTGGTAAAATATTCAGACTTTTTATTTTAAGTTTACGCAGCCAAATTATACTGGCTTCTAACTGTAGTTAAGCTGTGTGCTACCTAACAGTCGCTCGATTAGTTTTGGTGAAACTTTATTTTTGTGAACCAGAAAAACCTTTTTTTTTGCTCCACCTCTGTGGTGATGCTGCTGAAGTCTAATAATGTTTTGGTAAACTTGTCAGCTGAATAAAATAACTAAAATGCAGAGTATCCTGTGTGTTTTATTGTTGTTGTCTACAATATAGAGAAAGGTAGGTTATAGTTTTAAAAACAGATCCAAAATGTTTATAGAAATAAAGACACACATTGAAGGGGACAATACTGTAGTAACTTTGGTGTCTTTCTTTTTTGCGGGGCTTCAGTTGCTGTTGTTTTAAAGCGGCCTGTAACGGGAGAACCGCATCCACTGCTTTCTGGTTGGCATGTAGTTTAAGCTCGCATGCATTTTGTGTAGATAAACACAATTTGTACTAAAACATTTTCATATTGTGTCTCTAGGCTTTATGATTATTTTATTCGCAATGCATCATAGAAAATCTACATGCCTCATATCAGTGGCTGTACTAGTTTAAATGGCACCCTGGGCGAACCACCTACTTTTAGAAATGTACTTAGAAATAAATAAAATCATAATTAATAATATTATACAATTATTATTCTAAATAGATAACAGAAATCGATCCTAAATGATCCTAAATGCAACTGAAGTGATATGCTAAGATCTCTTAAGACATCTTTTGCTTGAATTTTAAAGACAATTCTATACAAAACAATATCTTGTATGTAATTATCTGTTGTCTTAGACCCGACTCATGGCTGAGAATGAATGTTATGAAGTCTTACCTCCCTGATTCATCCTCTCTCCTTAATGCTTCATAGCCATATAGTCATAATAAGATCATCATCATATAACTTTAGTATTGTCGACCTGTAAAGCTCGCTGTGCGCCGACACCTCTGCATAAAAGTTACTCCGGCTTCACAGTGCATAAGCGGCATGTTTTATCAGCATGTACACAGCTGGTATTCACACCGGGAGCAGAGCAGCGCGCGGGAATGGTTTTCTGAGCACATGTATGCGTCAGTTTGCTTTCTCCACCGTTGTTTCGGTTTGCATAGAGAATAACAAACTTGCGCATGCAAAATACGCCGAACGTGAGCGGCCTCTAATGTCTTTTTTCGGGGATTATACTTTATGCAAGTGTATTAACTTAAAGTAAATTTTTCTTTAAAAAGATCTTACAGCTTTTACTGGGGCTCGTTTTTATTTTTATCCGCACCGTCTCCCTGTGCCACCTCCCAGCAAAATGCCGCCCTGGGCATCTACCATATTGCCCATGCCTATACGCCACTGCTCTCACTTTTTAAATGTTTACGGTGTTAACCAATATTGATGGCGATTTTTAATACCCCAACAGTGGTGATTTAATTGTTTTCTGAATCCTGTAAATTTTATCAGCACCATTTTTAACAAGGCTTTAAATAATATATATATATAAACATTTTTTATTAAAAGGTAATTATTTGTTATCACACACACACACACAAACGGCCTGCCTTTTGCTTAAGCTCCACCCCCAATGAATTGATTACTCATGTCAAAACTCTGGATTAATGGAAATGAAGATTGGTCAGAAATGCCCATCCCTATATATGCCTATGACATATCCATGATACACTGTGATACAGCTACAATCAATCCCCTCCTGAGTTGGTTTTAATCCAGCCGAGACCACCTCATTCAGGCGATCTTGGACTGATTGATTTGACGCGGATCCGAGAGCGATTGCTGCATTCACATATGCCAAATGAACAGAGGTAATTGAGCGAACGAGACAGGTTCCCAAACAGTCTAGGTGTGAAAGCACCCTCAATGGGAAATCATTATGAGATTATTACAGGCCCTGCTGTCAAACTTTTTTCATCAAGTACCACCTTAGAAAAAATATGTCTCTCCAAGTACCACCATAATGACCAGTATTTAAAAAAAAAAGCGCCGTAGGCCTAATCAAGCAGCTACAGCTATGCACAGTTCAAAAATGAGGCAGATTAATTCCTATTATTAAGAAAATGTATTATTGTCAGTCACTAAACATTTTAATTATTCTAAACATTAACTCCTTGCAGGTAAAAAAAACTTTTAAATTAAAATGTGCTTTTAAAAGTTCATAAAAAAATGGCACTATTCTGAAACAGTAAAAAGAAAACTGCTGTACTTAAAGTATTCATAGTAGTCTTTTCATCAAATGCTGAAAATGTTGCTTGGACCTCATAAATATAGGCTATATGTCATATTCATGCACTTTCTAACAATTCTTGAAATATATGTTAAATATACTTATGACAGGGTTCATACAGCCACAGCCTAATGAAAATCAAGAAATTAAGCACTTTTTCCAGCACCTATTTTTTATTTTCAAGACTGACATGCGTTGTATTGAAGACCTGAAATGTGTTCTCAGCAACCAATAAAACACTGCATAGGAATTGATACAAATAAAAAACATTAATAATAATATTTATTAATCATATATTAATAATATAATAAACCTGCACTAAATGCTTGTAAATTGTTTGTTGTACTCAAGAAAAAAATTACACTGCTAAAATAACACAAATTTTAGTAAATAATACTAATATTAGGTAAATGTACAAAGTACTCTTTTAATAAGTACTAGTTGGTCACTTTTGAAAAAAAAAAATCATATTTTCATTAAGAAATAACTTTTTTTTTAAGTGTAAACCTGATTGAATGGTTTAATTGCTTAAATCCCAAAGCTACATGTAAAGGGATTTGCACTAACAGAAAGTGTGACCAATTTTTTCTTTCATGACAATTAATCTTTCAATAGCACTGGTAAAACTACCACATAAACTTTAAGGCCATAGAGACACTTTTTGCCCATTTTTAAAACGATATTTTCAAGCTTTGAAAGGTTTAATTAAAGTATATGGTACAAAGATTTGAATTTAGCCTTTTACTTACATTATTTTTCTTTACAATATGGCAAATTTGTTTCTTAAATAGCTGTACATCACATGTAGATTTTATTTTACACTTGATCTTAATCTAAAATACAAACTTTAAAAAAAAATACAAGTACACTGTCAGTAAAAAATAAAACAAATGACATTTTAACTTAAGGTATTTGAAATATTACAACAAAACATTTATCAAAGCAGTGCTTTAAGAGCCTTATTGTTAATTTTGATAAATAAACGATAAGTAACAACGGATTGCTTTAAGACAGATCAGAATACAGCTAAATGTATAAATCACACAAATACCTCATCCAGAAACATTTCCAGCATAATTCTTTTGTCGTAAAGAAATAAAGTTCCTCTTTTGCTAAAAGTAAGTTACACTTCACAACACAGCCAAATAAGACCATTAGCATTGTCATCGATCATGCATCAATCTATTTCTGAATACTTGATAACTTTGAATACTTTTGACTAAAATTAGTCAAGGAGCAAAGATAAATAATGTCTACTTTAATAGTGGAGAGATCGCGATTGTATTCTATCTGAGCACACAGGCGATCATGAGAGCACTTGCAGTTAATTTGAAAAAAGCATATTTAAGAGCTCGCATATCTGTTTTTGCGATTTGCGTACATGAATGCGCTCTCGTGTTAAAATAAAGCACTCGCCGCATTTGCAGAAATGAGTAATTGCGCAATACCTGCATTCAGACTGTGTTTAGAGGAGTGACAGGTCAGAGGCGAGTCGACTCTCTGTCGGAGAGCGAAACGTGTATGTAGATCATCAAAAAGGCAGGAAATATATCCACGGTTTAATTACTCTGCTAGACATCTCTGTAGTGAAAACATCCGAGAAGCATTATTTCATGTCAGTCAAATCACGCTTCAGAATCAATTCTTAAACTTCGGAAACTGATATTCAGCAGCTTATGACACATTGCACTAAAATAAACACTCTAAGCACAGCGCTGTGATCGTACGCTTCACAAAACAGACAATGCTGATCACATCGATGGTATAATACGCATCAAAGGATTAAAAGTGTTAATTGTTTTTCATTATTTGGCGATTCCTCCCCGTACCACTAGGAGGAAGCCCCCACAGTTTGAGAACCACTGCTATAGGAATTATAAAATCCTGCAGGACACATTAGCTGTTTCCATCCAAAAATGCGAATTAACTTTAAGCGCAAAACTGGATTAATCACATAAAAGACATGTGAATAAAGCAGTGTTTCCAACCAAAGAGTCAGAACAAAATCAACACTTCCTGATGAACTGGAACAAATATCAACAGTAAAAACTGAATATGCTGCAGTAGAAGAAGCTGCATTAATCTTTTCTTCATTTAATAGATGACTTGCGCCTCAGAAGACAATCCTGACACGCTGTGAACGCATGGTGGTGTTTGAAGGTGTGAGATGCTCTTGATTCTGGAGGTCATTAATAAAATAATAACACTAATACTGAAACAGAATAAAGTTTATCCTACTCAATTTTGCACATACGTTTTTTTATACGCATTTTCAAAATTTATGCACATCATGGCATTATTGTCAACCGTTTTTTTATGCTCGAATGCAAAATGCACATAAAAATAGGTGAATGGAAACGGCTATTGACAATGTGCAGACAAATCCTGGTTTTAGAATCATGCAGTACTTTTTACAGGAATCCTGAAGGATTTACTTTTTCCCTGCAGGATAGCCGCTGTCCTGTAGGACACATTGACAATATGTGCAGACATTTCTCACAGGTTTTACAGTGGATCTAAGCAAGTGACAAATCCTGCATGCTGTTATAATTCCTGCAGGACTTACAGGAGCTATTTGCTGTAATTGGAGAGAAATAAATTGTCACTTGCTTTAATTTTAGTTCATGAAACTGTTGGTTGCAATACAAAATCAGTTCCAACAAATAAACAATACATCAAAAAATAAAAATAAAAACATAAATAAAAAGAGTATACTAATGACTAGATTATAGACACTTCTAAAAATAAACCACTGCTCCAACCCAAGAAGCTTCAATATTATACATGAACCTCTAAGCTGAACACTCACACTTTATTTCTATACATTTTTACTTCATTTATTAAAATGTCGATCCAGCTATCTATTTTAATCCAACTCTCATCTGTTTGGCTGGATGCAACAAAAAAAAAAAACTATCTGCAAAACCTGGTGGGTCCTTGATGTAGACGCATGTTGAACATGTCTGTGCACTTTCATCAGTCTGTTCCTCTTTCTTTAAACATGTTTGTTGCAGTTATCCCTGATCTGAGTCTTTTTGACCTGAGCAGCCTATTTTATTCTGTCCATCGCCTTTTTGTGGCAGCTGGAACTGGGGCCTCTTCATTCAGGTACACTTTGTACTTAATTTTTACTTTTTAAAAAGAAGCAAAGTTAGTGTGATTTGTAAACAATGTGTTTTCTGCAATTACAGAGTACATTTAATCAATAAACATTTTAAATAAAATAAATGCAAAATTGAAATTAGATGAATGATTGCTGGTCTAGGTCTGTATTATACACATATGATATTACAATAATTTAAGTTATAATAAAGACAAATACTAGTGTGTGTGTGTGTGTGTATTATTTAACAAAATTGACTTGATTAGACACATTAAAATAAACATTCTTTATGAAGACTTTTTTCTTCAAGATGTTTTGTTCGTGGAATATGTTTTAATGAATTTGTGCTTTGCAGATTCACACTTCAAAGATGCTTGTTTACACCACCTACTGGCGTAACAGTGTAGTTTACATTATAAACTCTGGTGAAATGAATCATTCAGAGAACAGACTCGATTCACTGAGACGACTCGCTTATGCGAATACACGTCAGTCGACAGCCACCAGCCCTCTTCTGAAGGTAAAGTACTTTTCTTGAGTTACTTTATGTAAAAGTGCTCCAAATACTACTCTGGCGTTCACACCAGACGTGGAAACCGCATCAAGCGCGAGTGATTTACATGTTAAGTCAATGTAAAGGAGCGATCAGACATTCTGTGGTGCGATATAGGCGAATGCCGTGGCACGAGATGAGCATTTTGCGCATTTGACGTGCGCTTCGTGAACTGCGAGTTCAAAAATCTGAACTTCAGCACAGTTGTGCCGCGTTTACCAATCAGGAGCTTGCTCTTGTGGGGGCGTGATTGTGATGTATCGCCTGTTGTTGGTGTCTGTGGGGAAATCCTCCAGCAGACACAGTTTACAAATGCTCACTTCTTTTAAAGTTGAGATCACATTAACAATACTAGTACATTGCTAAAGTAATATACCCAGACCTACTACCGCCTATTATCAAAACTTGATTTCAAAAATGACTATAAATGATATTTTTATCATTGTAACATAAACAGTGTTTTGTTCTGTATTTTCACTGCGTAAAACTGATGCTGATAGTTTTTTTGTTGCCTCAGAAATCATTTTGATTGCCGGCTGGACAGCAAACTACCCGCGCTAGCAGGTACATTAAGGTAAAACTGTTGTCATGGATACAGTCAGGTGAAGCAATCTAATATATATATATATATATATATATATATATATATATATAATGTGTGTGTGTTTGTATATCCATCTATCTAAAATGGGCAATACATGGGTTCTAGTGGAATGGAGGGAGGAACTATCGACCTATGACATTGTTTCTAAAAAGAACCTACTGAAAAAGAAACTTGAACCTGGAGGTATTGTGGATGAGGATGTAAGTTCACCAGCCACAGTTATAGACATTAATGATAAAAAGTCTAGCAAACATCAAGACCTGTGGTCATGAGTAGGCATATACTGTAGGACAATACCCGGTTTCAAGGGTTGTCAGTTTGGAAAAGTCCCGGTTTTAAAACCACTAAAATGATCTGCTATTCCGTTTCTGAGGTATTTGTAAATCTGTTTTGGAGCTAATGACGACAGCTGCAGTCAATGATTTATCTTAATCATTTAGCCTGACATGTTTACCGTTTCTAAATATTTTAAATCTTTCCTAAAATAAAATATACTGTGTTCAAGTTGGTTTTTTTACTCTGATATTTAAAAAATAACTTATTTTTTAGAGCAGTAATCACAATATTGTGATATTTCTATCCGTTTATCATACCACCAGAAACTTATACCAGCCCATGCCTAATCATGACTGAAGATAAGTGTTTTCAACTTTATTCATTTCTTTTTAGAGAACAAAGAAACTCTCAGGTGGAGGATGTTCAGGAGAGGGGGATTTACAGAAATATTCAGATGTACCTATTAAAGTGTCTAGAACAGCACTAAACAAAATAATAAAATTAAATGATGACCACAAGTTACAAGTAAGGTAATAATCTGTACGCACGCAAACACACACACACACTTGTATGGACCCTTTTCACATTTGCGCGTTTCAGCAAAAATCATCATAGTTGGTAAACAGCGCAATGAATAAGAAAACAAATATTTTTTTACAAATCTATTTGCTGAAATAAAAAACTCCATGACAGTGTTATCAATACTTTCAGAAACTGAAAATAGTGCGAGACTGGCAACAGCAGCCAAAGAAGGGAATGATGTCAGATTTACTGCTGTCTCTATAGACACTTCATTAAATGCTCCTCGCACAAGCGATCATTCGGTTTTATTTTTTTTAGTTGAAGAAAAAAAAAAAAAAAAAAAATCGAAATATTAAAAACTAAGGTATTTAGGATGCTGATGACCGTTAAACACATCATAACGGTTTAGCGAGAAGGGTCCATTGGTTGTTTATGGAGATTCTCCATAGCTGTATTGGTTTTTCTACTGTACAGACTGTATTCTGCCCTACACCAACTCTACCACACAGCCTGCTGTGAATTGGATTCTGCTTTTTTTTTCCTTTTAGTTTCAATAAATAATTTGTAAAACAAAAACAAAAACATTGTTTCATTGTAAAATTTATCTAACTTCATATCTTTCCTGCACAATAATTCTGCTGGAACTGTATATTTTAATAACCTGCAATAATCCTGCAGATTTTTTAACAGAAAATTGAGTTGAAAATCCTGTCGGAAATATGCATAATATCCCTGCTGTGTTTTTTGTTTGTTTTGTTTTTGTAAAGGAGGTAAGAACACAAAGTTTGGCTGAATAGGGTATGGTGGCAAGCGCATTTGCCTGGATGCACAGTCCTGGCCCTGCCCGTCACTAGGGCAAGGAAACTTTCGGAAGGTTAATGAACCACTCCCGGCGCCACAACAACGTGCGGCCCATTGTGAAGCGTCTCACGCTGGCACATGGGCCACGGCACTGCGTTCTATTCCGCGCCCTTCGGGACATCTCGGTGGGGGAGGAGCTGCTGCTGGACTACGGCGTAAGACAGGAGTCCTTCGGGGGAGAAGCCAAAGATGCAGAATGGCTGGACGACATACAATTGTCAGAAATCCATAAATAACCTTGAGCAATTTGAAATCAGAAATGACAGATTGTATTTTTTACATTTAAAACAGTAATTGCAAAAAAATAAAAACAATAAACAAATGTGTTTATTTTTCAAGTGTATTGTCTTTCCATCTGTTCAGTTCACTCTGCTGCGCTCAGATCAGTCCGTCCAATTCACATGAATTAAAATCCCTTAAAGTTCAGTATCAAGTAAAAAAAAAAAAACATTCTCCTACAGTCCAGCTGAACTGCAAAACACTTCAAAATCCACTGAAATTAAAATAAATTACAGAATCAGGCTGGGTCTCTCGCCATCTTATACCCAGAAGAAAATCTAAGAAACTATAAACCTGCGATCATTAAAACAGGCATGTTAATACAGAATTACAGCAATATTTAGAACTCACTCAAAAAATAAAGCAATACAACGCATATATTTCCTGCATTCAAGGCTTAATTTGTGCCAGAACACGCCGGATCCGGTACCCTATTTTACCGACCACCCCCTTTTCATCTTCCCCTCTTCCCCGCGTCCGCTGTTCACTTTCGCTTTCTTCCACGCCACCCCCGCCCCGCTCACTTTCGTCCGCTACACCCCTTCGTATTACTGTTCCTGATAATAAGCTCCTTTTAACTCCTCGACTAGCAAGAGTAAATCCACTGTTACAGAGCTAAAGCTGTTCTCCTCCCGCTCACCTCGATCTCTCGCACTGCACTGAACAACTCCCGCCCGCTTAAATACTACCTCAGCATAGTGGGCGGAGCTTAGACAAATCAACCAATCACGATGTCTCATCCTTACCCGCTCAACAATCGCTAGGCAGATTTCCTATGTTCAGGATTGATGCAGCATTATGACTGGAGATATCCAATAAACACTATAAAACAATACTGGAGTCAAATAAATAAGTAATTATAGAAAATATCACAGCATAAAGAGTTTATAATGGGGTTACACCATATTACATGAGGTAGATTCTTTTATTTTTATGGTAAAGTGATTAGTTTGAAGGACTGACACTTCCTCTGACAGTACACAGAGCTGTGTTTAGTCATAATGTGACTGCTGTATTCTGCATTAATAAGTTTGTTTAACAGCAAGTCTGCAACTAGAAAAAGTCAAGAATGAACTGAGTGAACCAGCAGAGAACAGGCATCAACAGAGCACAGGGAATAGAGGAGTTTAAGTACGCTGGTAAACTAACGAGACACACCTGACACAATCACACTAATCACAGCAGAGAACAGGAACCAGACTGACCCAACTACTGCTTATGCTGCGGTCACACTACAGTCTACATTGTAAAAGCGCTATACAAATAAAGCTGAATTTAATTGAACTAGAGTTTGTGTGTGCGAAATTCTGTCATCCGTGTTTCTAAAAGGTGCGGGATTAAAACAAGATTATTAGACATTAAAAAAGCGAGCGATTGCTCCATGTTTTACATTTCTGTACAGAGAGGTCATGTTTTGATCCTTGATTGGTCTTACACAGTCGAGCGATGCGATTTCGCAGGTCAGAGTTCACCAAGCTTGAACTTTGCACCGCAGCAACCAGCAAAACTTGACACATGACCCTGCATTTCCGGTCTGACGCATTCGCATGTGTATGAATGGAAGTCTATGGGGAGAAAATTCTGACTTTTCTCCCCATAGACTTCTATTCATGCGAATGCAGGGCCGGATTAACCAATGGGCCTTATGGGCACAGGCCCATGGGCCGTGCGCACTTGGGGCCCCTGCGAGGGGGGAGAAAAGAAAAAAAAAAGACAATTTCGGAGTGTCTTTTTAGGCTAATTGCAAATAGCGCACCTAGTTGGAATAAGCTGTTCACGGTTTAAGCCTGCCGGTGCCTGATTGACATAGACAAGATGAGTAAAGAGCAGACAATAACTACAGCTTCAGTGGCACACCTCGTAAAGCGCACGGCAACATCTTTTGACACGATTGATCAACCCGGTTCTAATCCACCATCAGCTGAACTCGTGCCATTTTTTTCTCCCCTTAACATTTTAGATTGGAAATATATTTATTTTTAACAGGAAGGAAACATTTTTAATAAATAATGTAAATGTTATATAAAGTCACATGTGCCTCGTGGGTTTTTAATAATGTTTAGCCTTAGGCCATGTCCACACTAATGCATTTTCATTTGAAAACGCATATTTTTGTCTCCGTTTTGCCCTTTCATCCACACTGAGACGCGTTTTTAGGAAACAAAAACGTATCTTTTTGAAAACGCTCTCCAAAGTGGATAAATTTGAAAACGCCTTTTTCGTGTCGTAGTGTAGACTGTGAAAACAGAGTCTTTCGAAAACGCGTTTTTTTGTCATGTGACACTCAGTCATGTTACTAATTTGTTTACTTAATTTTCGTTGTGATTATGATTTTAGTGATGTCGTCCTTACTGTGAGGGTAAGCAGCGTCATCAGCAGGATACTGTTCTTTAAAGCGCTCCAGTATATCGGCGTATTTGTTTTGGCACGTCTCCCAGTCTACATTTCCACTCTCTTTTGCAACTTTGTATTCATGTGTTACTCGAAGCAGCAACTCTACTTCATTGTCAGTCCATTTAAAAAACTCTGTGCTTTTCCTTCACATTTTGCCGCAACGTTTCAAAGAGCCGGAAAGAAAATAAACGTCAGCCGGAAATGACGCGTGACAAAGCGTCTTACGTTTCACGCATGCGCAGTACAGGCTGAAAGCATTTGTAGTCGTTTCAGTGTGGATGACAAAGTTTTGGAAAACGAATAGAAACGACAGTGTTCAAATTTATCCGGATTAGTGTAGACATGGCCTTAATAAAGGTGCCTCCCTCTCTGTAAAAACTGTTTTGCTCAGACAACTGTATTTCCTCTGAGTAAAAATAAATTGCTATCACAAATTAATACAAAAGGAGGGGGAGAGAGAGAGAGACAGAGAGTAAAGCCCTGAAGAGAAGAGAGACGGGAGAGAAGAGGTATAGTGAGTGTGATTTCGGATACTTTATGTTTATAATCAAGTTGTTCTATGCTGTTTGCCTATAGTCTTCATCACGAGGGAGAATACATGGAGAGGTGGAGAGACACAGTAAATCATTAATAAGTGTGTGTATTATGAAAGACTCAGATTCATGGAACTGGATTGGAGAGGCATTGTGTGTTATATGCCATGCCAATAATATGCTTTATACGTTTGTAAAAGCAATACATTAAAATACCCTTTAAAAATTATATATATATTAGTCCTATATTATATATAGTACTGTTTTAGTGAACTTGAACAAGTATACTAAAAATACATACATTTTCACTAGTTTTATTATTATTTTTATTTTTATATTTTTTTGAATTCTTAATCCGGCCCTGTGCAAATGCGAATCTTCTATCGCTAAAGCTGCGGTCACACTTGAGTTTTCTCCCCATAGACTTCCATTCATATGCATGCGAATGTGTCAGACCGGAAACGCAGGGTCATGCGTCAAGTTTCTCAGGTCGCTATTCACTATATAGTAGAATAGAACGATATAAACATTTAAATAAAAATAAGTTATTGCAAACAAAATAAACACAAACTACATTTCAACTCATTTTTTTAATGTTTATGTAGACTTTTTTCTGTTTATTAAACTTTGACTTAAAATTTCCCCTTAACTTTTTAAAAAATTATTTATCTTTTTTCATAAATCTTACTTTGGGTATATCAGGGTTCTTACACCTTTTCCAACTTCAAACTCCAGCCCTTTTCAAGGTGCATTATTATGCTTTTCCAGCACCTAACGATCGCGGTAAATTACGTTTATGTTTGCTGTATGTACCTTTCCACACTTTAATCTATAATTTGTGCTGTTTTACAAAACACAATATAACATTTCAACTTAAATGGTTGAATACTTGAGCAGAGATTTAGTGGGATAGTTCACCCAAAAATGGTAAAAAAAATAAATAAAGTTCAGTTATTGGATGAAGTATCTTTTAAAGTTTGGTCTCTTTTTACCTAAAGTTGATCTCTCAAAAATGAGCTTACAGTCAGATTCTGTCTGAGTGTAGAACCAAACTTTCAAGACCAGAGGCCTCATGTATCAACGCTGCGTACGCACAAAAACTTTGCGTACGCCAGGTTTCACGCTCAGAATCGCTCACGTTTGGATTTACTAACGATGAACTGAACGTGGGAATGTTCGCAGCTCCACGGCAGCTTTATGGCTGGCGTACACACATTTCTTGTGTGTGTCTGTTTTATTTCTATTGGCGACTCCTAGAAGCAGTTGTGTTAAATTGCTCTCTACAAAGTGTCTTCTCAGCTTGTATGAGAAGGGTTCATCCGCATGTCTAGTATAAAAGGTTTCTGTACCATACAGTTGACCATCCAAACATTAAAGCGCAATTTGCAGCGGTCGCCGGTTTTCCCAATGTAATGTGGAAATGTCCGAGTTCATGCTTGAACGTATCGAAACATGTTGCCATGGGTTTAGCGAGTTGCGCCACTTAGGCTGTTAAAACACTATAAAATTTTACACCTATAGATCTCACCATTTCTTTTTTAATCCACTCAGTGCGATATTCAGACCCAACTGTGTTAACCACATCAGCTAATCTCTCCCCACTATATAAAAAAACTCTCCCACTCTATTTTTTCCTTTTGTTGTTAATTCCAGAGAACAAACTTGCAAATAACACCGTTTTTCTCCGGTCTACCTCCGAAAGCAGCACCTTCAATTCACATTCTGTTCAAAGTTTCTGTTCCTGCTTGCTTTTGCCGTTGCTTTTTCATTGGGTTTTGCCAAAGTAGAGTCATTAGCATATTCATACGGGGGCGGAGGCAGGGAGGGGTTTTGTGCTCGTGCATGTTGTGCTCAGTTTCACGTTCATTCAGATGTACAAAGAGAATATGCGTGGGATTCGGCGTGCACAGTGTTTCATACATCTGAATTTTTTTTTGCGTACACACATTTACAGATTTGTGCGTACGCAATGTTTTAGTATGATTTCCATGCAAGTCTTCTTACACGAGGCCTCAGACGTTCATATTTCATGTGCATTGCTTATCAAAATTTATGTAACAAATTGAGCCCTTATGAGTCTGAGAGTGATCTTCCTCTGTCAACTGTTTTGAAAATCAGTCACCAAATATGGAAACCATAGTTTGTAAGCTTTCATCAAATCATTCATTGATTTTCTTTTCAACTTAGTCTGTTTGTTAATCTGGGGTCACCACAGCAGAATTAACCACAAACTTATCCAGCATATGTTTTACACAGCAGATGCCCTTCCAGCCGCAACCCAACACTGGGAAACACCCAAACACTCTCGCATTCACACAGATACACTACGTCCAATTTAGCTTATTCAATTCCCCTATAGCGGATGTCTTTCGACTGTGAGCGGAAACCGGAGCACCCGGAGAAAACCCGGAGAACATGCAAACCACACAGAAAGGCCTACTGACCCAGCCAGGACTCAAACCAGCAACCTTCTTGCTGTGATGCGAACGTGCTACCCACTGCGCCTCCAGTATTTGATCAATAATATTTTTTAATACTGTTAATATTGCTTTAGGTCAGGACTAAGGTACTGTTGTAACTATGCAAATGTCAAATGGTGACAGTTAAAGGAAAACATGTTTAATGGTTTAAAAGGCATCACCTCTCTGTAAGTAGTCTTGGCATTTTATAAAACCTATATATAAATGACAAATAATCACCAGACAGATAAATACAATTTCAATAAACACTTTAACGTTATTTGTGTATAATAGGAGCCTTTTTTATTTTTTCTTCTGCTTACCTTGAGCAGCCCTCACATGGCATGGCGTGAACTACACGATCAATAACTTTAGACAGTTGCGTTTAGAAAAAAATCTGCAGTGAAAATAGTTAAAAAATGAAACTACACTGAACAAAATAAGGTGCAAAAATAATAACTAGCTTATGCAGGAGTAGACCAAACAGGGTAGGTAGCTGGATATTGACATAACTTAATGTTTGCATACGTCATCCTAATAATAGTGTCTAGGGCTTGACATTAACCTTTTCCAACGTTACTAGTCACTCAGCATTTTCACTAGCCTCAATTTTGTTGGGAAAATATTTTATATGGATTAAAATGATTTTACATGCTAAAATGACTTTTGTGTTTTGTCCACATGCCTTCTCATTCATTTCATGTTTTGTGAACATTTTTTTAAACGTGTCAAAACAAGTTAAATAGCTGTAAACTATACTTTTTGATTAACAAAACATTTCTTTAAAAAAACAAAACAAAGAAAATCAATTTACTGTTAAAAATAATTATTGTCATGTATCAAAAATATGCAGAGTAATCTGTCCTGCCTAAGATCACCAGTTAAGTACACATAAATGGAGAGTTAATCTCATATTAAAGCAACGTTGTTGTAAAAAATTATAATTAAACCATATAAACAAAAATAACTGTGAGCAAAAGAAAGCAGGTGAAAAACAAACGGTGATAATGGAAGGATGATCACACGATTAAGGCCAATTAATGATCTGTTCAGAGCCAAAGCACCCGGTGCTGCTTACAAAGACATATTTGGAGCTCTTGTAGCAGCAAGACCGTGGGTGCATTAGCATTACTTTTTATCTGGTCTATATGAGAGAGAACCCATCACAGTTGCGTTCCAGGCACGGTTGCTTCAAGCAAGGAAACAGGAGCGCGCACACGCTTTAAACAGTCGTGTGCATCACATCAGCTGTTAGCGCAAGTGATTATCCTCTCACTCAATATTCACCTGCTGGCGTTTGCTCATGTGAATGCCATTATTTTTTGTTAGCCGTGCTGTTTCTCCATTCTAAGTTCACATTTGCACGCACATTGGGTCATCCTTATAGTCAAACCCTGCTTTAAGAAAACCACAATTGAAAAATTACTTTCAACCAGCCAAAGCGGCTAGTGGGAGTGACTGTCTAACCCGCCACAGCTGAAATCTACCCGCATTTGGGTGTTAATGTAAATCCCTGATAGTAACGCTCTTTTCATGAGCTGCAATATTATTTTAATCCTAGTGAATGCAAGCTCTTTTGCGACAGTGTACACGCTGCAGTTATATGACAGAACATCATGAAAATTAAATGAATTAAACAGAACATCTTGTAAGTGCTTTAGTAATTTTCATAGCAGACTTTAACCCACCTGAAGTCTTTTATCCACTCTTTGAAAAGTGTAAATGGTGAATTAACATACATTTGTAACATTAGGTGGAGAACTACATCTGTCAGTGTTATTTTCATTCTCTCTGATCCAGATCATAGACTAAATTATATAGACGTAGTATCTGTGTATTCAATTCACCTTTAGCGCCTGGAGGAAACCCACGCAGCACAGGGCTAAGAAAGACAGTGACTAATATAAAGAAGAAGACTACATTTCTTAAATAACGACTTTAAAGCTGTAAAATGAGTGGAATAATCGGGAGATGATCCGTGCTGTGCAGCAGCCTCACTTTCATGTAAAGATATTTTTCCATGGGCTGCGGGAAACAAGTGGCAAAGGGAAAGCAACGATTTGCAGCAGGTTCGAGAGCAAACTAAAAATCCCACCGCTTGTGCGTGCACGGCTCTGTTTATTTTAAACCTATGTGCTTACATTTACAACATTGTGTATATTAGATAGCCTGCAATGCATCAAAACTTTTCCTTGCAAGCAACAATTGTCAGTAAGCGCAAATTCTCTCTCTCACGCACACGGTCAAGCACAAATAAAATGTGTTATAACAAATATTTAATTTCATGTTAATAGACCTAAATAATAGCCTATATTTAATAATATATTGCTACTAATGTAGCCTATTGAACTATCTGCAGTTTCGTGGCTCACTCGCTGTGAACAGCTGCATCTCATTTCAGAGCTCTTTCAGTTCTCGAAATTGCCATGGTAGCGCACAACATAATCGATTTATCTATGCTCGACTTTTAAGGTTTCACGACAGAAACATACACGAGCAGTTATCTATATTATTTAAACTGAACTCAAACTAGTCAGATCACATGATCTTCATCTTGCTGTTATGGAACCAGTTTAAGCGTGGACGTTTAGTTCAGCTCATTGAATTCAGGCTTTTGACTTTGATCTCCGCTTTTCTTAACCACTTTTATGAAATAGCTTCCAGAAAAGGCTTACATAATATGTAATATTTTTCCTGAGGCAATTTGAAGCAAAATACACAATGACACTCAATCAAACACATCTACAATGATGAGGAGCATGGTTACTTACTGAGGTATTAACGCACAGCAATGTCGCGTGAAGAAAGGACAGACTTTGAAGGAATAATCAGTGAGAGGAGAGATCATTATAGTGCACTGGGCAAGTCTGAACATGTTCCGCCCACGCGAGCACGGCAGGCAGATCTGCACAATTACGTGATTTATTGGCCTAATTTAGACATCGAATCGATAACGATATGGCCGCCGGTATATCGTGCACCCCTAATTTTTAGCTCCATCTCTGCTGTAACGTTACAGCACCTCTGGCCACGGCCCTTACCTGCGCAGTGTGTGTGTGCGCACGCAAAAAGTATGTTCGTGATCTCACTGGTTCGGAAGTTTTTTGTAGTCCCCAAAATTTGTTCGAGTCTTTGCTAAGCTAACTCTGTAAAACAGGGCTATTCAATTGGCTGCTCGTGGGCCAAATCCAGTCCCCGAGACACTTTGTTCCAGCCCTCCAAAGAGTGTGACCAAGACATCAAAAATAAATTTAGATCAGTCGGAAAAAAAGGTCACTATCGTTATGAAGTTACGTGCGTCTCTTTAATAACAGCACGAGCTGCAGTTAAAGGCTGCGCAGAGCGTGAGTCATCATAAGCGAGTGGTGCGGGCAGCCGAAAACATGTTTGAAGAAAAGGCTATTTGCACAATGCACTGATAGGAATGTAACGAATAGCCGATTTCACTATTAACTGCGCTATAATTCGTCAGTCTATTCCTCGTAAAGTCTTCTCTCATTTCTGTTGCACGGAACGAAACCGCTGCAAAATGCCAAGTTCCATGTGCGCTAATTTTAAGTTTGAAGTACACCGAGGCTAATACGCACACACAGGATTAACTACAGCAGCGGCCGTTCCCATATCTTTTCCGCTTGCAAGTTTGTTATTTCTTTTTCAATGAATATGTGACAATATGCGTGCGCCAGCGCTTCATTTAGGATGCTTTGCATGAACCGGCCCCCATGACAAACTAATTGAACAGCGATGCTGTAAAAGCCAAGGTCTCCCTTTGCATTGAACTTTAAGCATTTTACATTCAAAGACGCTGTTTATGTTCACACAGCTACATTACACATCAACTACAGTTTAACATATGATATCATAGTGGAGCACCCCTTTAAAGCTGCAAACCCTGAGTGGAATATTCAGGTGATGGATCCGGGCGGAGCAGTAGCTTTACTTTAATGTAAAGATATTTTCCAGCATTCTGCAGGGATTTTAGCAGCAAATTAAAAATCTCACCGCGTGTGCGTGCATGGCTCTTGCCATTATTTTGAACTTAATGTGCTGGAGTTAAGCACATTTAGTTTGCTACAGTGACTCTGCAATGCTTTAAATCTTTTCCTTGGCAGTAAGCACAAATTCTCTCTAGCTCTCTCTCGCACGCGGTCAAGCACAATTTCAGTGTATTACGACAAACATTTAATGTTAATAAGCCTAGATAATTTCAATTGAAATGCAAGTTCATGGCAGCTTCTCTCTTGCTTTGATGCAAGCCGTAGTTTTTGATTATTACAGGGTGTCCGCGGGGTTGTAAAAGGTAGCAAATAAAATTAGCCAAAATTAAGGCCATTAAAAAGTAATAAAAGTCATCTGACGAGGTATTACATTTTCGAGCCTAGTGTTTTGGATAAATTTTCAATTTGTGTTGAGTTTAGGCCTTTATTTTAAATTTTGCGTTGATTTTTTTTAATATATAGAGAGTTGGACCTGAGCGATGTCATGTGAAGTGGAGTTCGCACACGCGCTGAAACAAACCGGTGGGTACCCGGCTGGCTTGCTGCCAACCATATAGGCGAGCTCGCCTTTGATTCAGTAGCTGAATTAAAACATGGGGAAATGCAAGTTTTCGGACATCAGGCTGGAGGATGCAAGATTTAAAGACTGGCCTAGGCCTGTAGTTGGCAACAGCCACGAGGCTTACAGCCACGTCTGCAAGAAGACGATTATATTGGCGCTATATTAGTTCATATCAGCTGTCAATCACTGAAGGCTTTCCGCTGCCAGATGACAGGGAGTTTGTGTGGGGAATGCGGGAAATGCAAACGGGGGAAGAACGAAAAGTACCGATGACAGCGATTATGTGGTGAATGTTGATCCACCAGCTGAGAAGGTGCCTGAATCTCGATGCGTTATTCACTGCGTGTTCAGCGCAAATGTTCGCTATAAATGTAAACTCTACCACTGCACAACATCATGGCGAAAGAAGCTCGCCTTTTACTGAGTTTAAACTGAAACTGCAGCTCATAACAAATAGTGGTATTGCGCCGGTGGTCACCGCGAGAATCCTGCTCTGCCCTGGTTGGCTGACTCGCCTGCTTTTTTTCCACAAACACAGAAAACTAAATGAGCGCATAACGAGACTGAGCATTAAGAATGACACAAACCTTATAAAGAGTGACAGAAGTGAGACTTTTCTAGACCTTTGTTTTGCACAAATATTAATAAGTCATCTCAGCATTGGTTAGATAGTTGTTTCTGGATTTTGTTAGTCCTAGTTGATGTTGTTTTCAAATGCAATAAACCCCTTAATATACAGTTTGCAGTGGTGCTCATTCATTTTTGGTGGGTGCTTCTACATTTTCTTTGGTGCTCCTAAATATGTGAAGTTGGGAGTACCGGTGCTACCAAGTAAAAAAGTTGATCTCGAGTTAATCTCATTTCTGAGCTCTTTCAGTTCTCGTAGTTGCCATGGTAGCACACAACATAATCAATGCATCTATGCTGGACCTTAGTTTTACCAAGTTTTACGACAGTAACATGCATAAGCGCTTATCTAGATTGATTAAGCTGAACTCAGATCAGTCAAATCAAATGATCTTCAACCTGCTGTTATGGAACCAGTTTAAGCGTGGACGATTAGTTCAGCTGATTGAAGTCAGGCTTTGACTTTAATCCCCGCTATTCTAAACCACTTTTACGAAACCGCCCCTGGTCTGTTTTCCTCACGTACGCTGCTTGTTATTGCCCCTTTGATCTGTTTTGGACTGATTGTTGTTGTCTTGACTCATTGCCTGCCTAACCACTAACATCTGTTGGATTTCCCTTGTGTATGTTGAATGATCTGGGCTGCTCATCTGTTGCCGACTCTGCCTGTTGACTCGTTTATGTATCTGTGCAAGCCCTTTATTAAACTTACACAAGTGGATTCTAACATTGCCTCCATATTACAGAATACTGAGCCTACCGTAAATCCAGCGAAAGTCTCTGACCTGCAAGCCACTGTAGCATACCTAGGTGAAGTGTAACCCCCAGGGGTCGAAGACTGCGTGGACGTGTTTTGAGGAGTCTTCTCCTTATAATGCCGAAAAGAACTCTACACCTTCAGTTTTATTGTTCAGATAAGATTAAATTTGTTAGGTGTCTAGTTTGTTTTGTGTACACTCACAAACACAAGTGTGTGCTTTTGCAAAATAAGGATAATAAACAGTGTAGGTGTAACGCTTGTAAGAGTATACCTTTCCCTTTTTGCAGATGCTAAAGACTACACAACTAATATCTTGTTGTCAGTCAGGTCAATAGGCCAAATCAGAAAACTCAAAGTTCAGAGGCAAAGTATACACACACACACACTCAATGCAAAGCTTAAAATATTTTAGTTATCTGTTTACTATGATGAATAAAAGAAAACTGATCAAATAAAATACAATTTGTAAAAGGAAAAAAATAAACAAAAACAATATTCAACAAAACTTTCTTAGCAAGAAACAAATGAATCAGATAACTGTATCATTCTCTCAGAGGAAAACTAAAATCAATTTCTACTTGTTTTAATCAATTTGTCATTTTATCATAAAACTTGCCACCAGAAATTTTAGATTATTGTGTTTTGGACTCTTACTTGTTGTTTTAGATTAAAACCCAACTTATTTCTGTTTAGTTTAGACTGAGTTTGGGTTATTTTCCTTTTTTCTTAGTCTCTTAGCAATTCAAACTCTAGTTTAAACTTCACTTAAATGCATATCAAACCAATAAAATCATTCACAGCCATACAAAAATAGTATATAAATCCAGATACCTTTTTTTTGGAAATGAAAAGAACTAAAACTCACACTACAACTTTTGATGTGAATTGAACTCAGTCCTGGACTTTGAGCTTAGAAAATACCTCCAAATCTCAGAGTTTCAAACGAAAATAATCACCATTAGCCAAAAATAAGATGAGAACCCAGAAAACAAAAGGGTTGAAAGATCAAACTCTATGGGTGGCTCGCCATCATCCTCCTCTGTCAACGCGACTTGAAACTCGAAATGTTCAGCAGAAAATCCAAGTTTAAATGAATGAAACAAATCTGGCCTGAATACAGAATAACATCTCTTAAAAGCTTATATAACTCAAGCTAACCTTCACTATTCACAATACAATCGTACTTCATGTGCAATGAACATAAAATTACACACACATAGGAAATGTACACAATGAAAATGTTACACATAAAATGAAACCTTTAACTCACCGATTCCTCTGAATTATTATTAGGTTAATACACCATCAACTCCAACTTAAAGCGTCGGATCATCTAGGTGTTTAGGTAAGTTTAAACTCTTAGCTCAAACATTTGACTAGCGTTTGGCTGTGAATACCTATTAAATCATCTGTGTTTGTTCAGTTATTTTACTTTTAAGAAAATAACATATTTTCCTCGCTCGAAATTATTCTTATTATGTGTTTTTTGGCGGTTGTCAACCAGCTTTTTGGTTCATTACCGCCACCATTGGGATTGGAGTGTGAATCAGGATTTAACTAAACCATGCATCAACCCTGTGTCTTTCAAAAAGTTCAACATATCTAAAACACACATCACCCGTGCTCAACTTTAGTATGTTCTTTAT
Organism: Danio rerio; assembly: GCF_052040795.2. NCBI lineage: Eukaryota > Metazoa > Chordata > Actinopteri > Cypriniformes > Danionidae > Danio > Danio rerio. The sequence continues at coordinate 408,337 of NC_141025.1, read as the reverse complement.
GTTAGGTTCCACTTGTTTTTCCTTTAACTGTGTGAATAATCTATTTCTTTCTGTCTGATATATTGGGCAGTGCATTAATACATGTTCTACAGTCTCCTGGTTATTACATTCACACATCCCATCTGCATGTTTATTGATCATATGTAATGTGCTATTAAACGCTGTGATTAAATCTCATTCTTGTGAACTTGTCTTCTTCCGGTTTGCTTTTCCTTGTTTCCCTACCTCTTCTGACTTTCTTCTGTATGGTGTAATATTGACGTCCTGTACTCCCATTATTCCATATATGTTGCCATTTTCCCAATACTTTAGTTTTAACTATACTTTTGATTTCTGACTTGCTGTATTTGATGTTCGTCTCTATCGTAGTTTGCTGTGCTGCTTGTTTTGCCAACTTGTCTGCCATCTCATTCCCACTGACCCCTATGTGCGCCGTTACACACAACAATGAAATGATGACTCCTAATTTTATAAGATTATTTCCCAACTGCACTATTTCATAAATGATGTCCTGCCGTGACTCTGATACTAACTTTTTTATACTCATAAGTGCTGAACTTGAATCAGACGCAATGACTGCTTCAATTGGTTTATTATCCTCAACGCACTTTAGAGCCAACCATATCGCTACCAGTTCTGCTGTATAAACTGCTCAATTATTATTAATTCTTTTTGCAGCTTCAATTTTTAACTTTGGAATACTGAATGACACTCTTTGACACTACCCTTTATCCAATTATTGATGCATCTGTGTATATTTCAGTTGTTTCACTGTATTTTTCCCTTATATAATTTTCCACTTGTTTTCTGTCAATCTCACTTTCTTGTTGTACTTTCATTGTTTCAAAATCAACTTCCAAATCCTCAAGCAGCATGTGGGAACCACTGCAAACACTATAGTGGGTGAAATGGTCAGTGTGTCTATTTCCATATCATTTATTTTACGTTATCCATCCATAACCTTTAACACCATGTTTCTCTCATTCTTGGCACTGCACCAGAACTGTTTGTGATATGTGATTGTCATTACGGCCTTTCAAGTTCGCCCAGTATACTACCGCCAGCTGATCTCTCCTAGGGTGTAAAGGCATCTCTCCCATCTCAACCTGTAATGCTGCTACCGATGTGGTTTTCATGGCTCCACAGCATACTCTTAATGCTTGATTTTGGATTGTATCTAACTGTTATCAGCTGATCCATACACCATAGTCAAACACTGATCTTATCAACCCTGTATAAATAGTTTTTAATGCCAATCTACTAGCACCCCAGTCTACACCACATAGGCACCTCATTACATTTAACACTCTTACATTTATCAACCATTTTCCTAATATGTGTGTTCCATGTGAGTCTCCTATCAAACCACAGTACCAGATATGTAAAGGATTCAACATTCTCCAAATCCTTACCTCCCAATGTCAGTTTTAATTCCCCTCTTGTTTTCTTTTGGTAAATAGCATGGCTTTAGTTTTTTCTTGGGATATTCCAAATCCTCACTGTCCATTCCTGCACTGTATTTAATATCTGTTGCGTTTTCTTCATTATAAATGTTATGTTTCTCCCTCTTTTCCAAATCGCACCATCATCTGCAAATAATGCAACTCCTGTATTATTTTCTAACTCTTTAAACATCCCGTCAAACATTATAGAAAACAAAAAAGGGCTAATGATGCTCGCTTGAGGTGTACGATTTTCGACACTGAAGCATCCACCATTTAACATTTATTTTAACTGTTATGGATCTTTCTGAAAGTAATTCTTTACCCCATCTCAGTATGCGTCTCTTAACTCCTAACTGGTTAAGTTTAATGAACACTCCATCTCTCCACATGTCGTAAGCTTTCTCTATGTCTAAAAATACTGCTATAACCGATTCCCTGTTTACCTGTGCTTTTTTAATATCATCTTCCAGCCTTAAAGTTAGATCCATTGTCCCTCTACCTTTCCTAAATCCACTTTGATAGTTTCCTTGCTTTCCTTTAGTTTCAACCCAGTAAACTAATCTGTCATTATTCATTCTTTCCATCATTTTCCTCATATGCGATGTTAGAGCTGTCAGTCTGTAACTGGTTGGCTGTTTGGATCTTTCCCAGGCTTTTTAATGGGAATGATAACTGCCTTCTTCCATTCCTGTGGAATAACTCCTACTTCCCATATTTTGTTATATAACCTCAGCAGCACCTTCTTTCCTTTATCAGTTAGGTTTTCTAACATAGCATAACAAATTTAATCTCTCTCTAGAGCCGTTTTCCCTGATTTCTTTTATGCTCTACTAAGCTCAGTCCCTGAGAAATTTATATTAGTATCTGGTCCTCGTCATCTTTCCCTAAATCAAACTGATATCTTCCACAAGTTTCCTCCCTCCCTCTTTTCTCCTCTTGGCTTAAATAGTCTGTGCTGTGTACTTTAATTAATGTGCTTGCTTTTTCTTTATTATTAATAATAACCCTCTGACCGTCATTTTTTAACTGCTTTATTTCTCTCCTTTATAGCTTTCCTACACTCCATTGTCCACCATGGAACAATTTTATTAATTATTTTAGGTTTAGATTTAGGCATTGCCATGTTTGCTGCTTCAGTTATTCCACCACTAACTCTTATACACAAACTTACAACATTATCCTCAAATTATTTGAAATAATCCTCAATCTTTTGCAAACGATCTTCACTGATTTCCCTAAATTTATCCCAATCTGCTCTTTCCCAAATCCATTTCCCCTCTCTCACTTCAGTTTCTTTTACACATTCTGTTATTTGAGTTTTTGATTGGGTAATGGCCACTTCCAACTGTACTGTCTCCTAATACCTCCCCATTCACACCTATCAGCAATATCCTTTGTTACTATTGTAATATCTGTGCTACTTGCTATATCCAATCTAGTTCCTGTCCCGTCATTAATGCAAACTAGCTCTTCTTCAATTACTCTTCCACTATTGTCATTTCTGTTTCCCCATAATGTACTGTGGGCAATAAAATCTCCACACCAGATAGTTTTCCCATTAATATCCTGCCATATCTCTTCTACCTGTTCTCTCTCTAACATTCTACATGGGTTATAAAATGTATTATTGTTTCATTACCTTCACTTGACCATACCTCCACAATAATAATCTCTAATTCATTCCTCTTTACTTTGCTTCTTTGGATACCTATTAGTTTAAATGTGAGAATCCCCCCTCCCTTACCTATTTTCCTATCCATTCTTACTGCATTGTAGCCCTTAATATTAAAGTCCGATTTTGCAATCGTCTTTCCTTTCTTCTCTCATTGTCGGTTTATCCTCTAAATCTCTCGGCTTCTCAACACCGCTCTGTTCGCTGTTTTTCTCCTTTCGGTTTCTCCCGCAACTCCGGTGGGCGGAGCCAGCGTCGTTCTAAAACTCTACCCATTGGCCAATTTTACCTGCAGTGCTGATTCTTTCTTCTATTGGGTAAATTTTGCTGCAGTAATTTGCATATCACTTACACGCTTAAGTGCATGTCTGTTTAATTTATTTCATGTATGAAATATACAGCATAGACGTAAAAAACTTTTTTAAGGCAGCGTTATAGCACCTGTTAGCTTGAATTGTGGGAAAACTGGATCATGTTGAGCTATTAGGTGCGTTCGACATGAAGCTCAGCTGCAGCCGGTGATCAACGAGATTAGCCGAGCGCAGGTGGGGGCGGAGTTGAAAACGGAGCCGTCAAGACGGACAGCTGGACACTTCGGGACTCAAAGTTGCTGCAGTCACGATGACCGATCACATGGCGTCATCATCATTTTTTATTTATTTTTATTTATAACAACAAAACATTTACAAATAAAACAGAATACAGTCTCTAACAACTATAGTTTGTACAATTTTAAACAATAAGGGAGAATTACGATTAAAATATATAACAAATGCATGAGAGAAATAAGGAAATGAGAGGTTAATATAAACATACAAGTGAACAGGTCTATAAAATACAAAGCAATAAGCACAAGTTCTAGGAGTTTAAACATCACTTTAGGCTAATACTTCTTGTTTGAATATGTTAAAAAGGGGTTTACATTTATGTACATTTATAGATGTAAAACTTTCCAATGTAAAACGCAAAACAAGGTGTTTTGATTAGGTCTTAATAAATAATATTATTCTGGATAATAAAAGCATTTTCAAACAAGCAGTTTAATCCAAAAAGATTGAACAAAAGGTAAAATAAGTGAGCTACACTTTCAGCAGATGTTTCCCAGAAAGAGCAGGTATAAACAGCTAGACAGGAAACAAAATCTATATTTATATTATACTCATTAAATCATTGTATAATTATTTAATAAAATAGTTCTTTAACCTTATTTGTTAAGAAAGCTTTAGGGTAACAGGACAATGATGATTATTTTATTTCAAGTCTGTAAGACTTATTTGAGTTCATTTTAGGTTATTCACTAAAATATATCATTTAAATTGTTCATGGAGATGGATGCATTATATAGTCTGTATAAATAGGTTGAAAATAAACCTGTGCAAACAAGCTAACCTTTATAACCAGATTATTTAACAAAAGATGATTAAATATTTGTAGTCTTTTAATAAGCATGATGTGTACAGGATAGAGAGGGTGTGAAAAGTGAATTGTTTGTTTTGAAACTTTTGAATCGGAATTTGTCCAATAATAAACCTGAAATACACGTGTTTGTTGTCATGTGGTGAACTTGGCCAATCGTGTAATGTCGGTGTCGTCATCAAAGCTCCTGCAGTCGCTCTTCAGAAGCTGCACGGTCTGAATCAGCCGTCTGATCTCGGAGCGCTGTCGCGGTACTTTGATGCCACATGTGACAGTCACGTGGCGTCGGCGCAGCATCAATCCGGACAAGATTTCTAACCAGCATGCACCGCTTTAAGACAGATTTCGATGGATCTGCGCAGCGCTGCATGAAGTCGAACGCACCTATTGTCAGCTGATTTCAGCTTCCAGCTTTAAAATGATTTTTGGGGATTAAAATCTGTGATGTAGTGCCAAACTGCTAGTGCAGTGATGATGCATCGGTTTCTCGTTAATATTCATAGCAGAGTTTTCTTATCCTATGAGAAGAGCCGGCTTAATTATTCATGACTGCACATGCTTTTCGAAGGCAAGGCAGACCTGCCAAGCTGGGAGACCCTATGACTGGGTGAGACCGGCAGTGTTGACAACTTAGCAATTTTGTTACTAGTTTTAGCACTTTTCATACTACTCTAGCAATTTTTTTCCAGCACCTATAACAAATTAAGCCATTTTTAACATACTTTTGGCTACTTGTAGCAATTTTATACAGTGACTTAAAGAGCGGCTGCAGGCTTCACTCAGTAGAGTAAACTGCTGCTCTGATTGCTTTTCATAACTGTTCATTTACTGATATCTGTATGTATGCACGTACAATTGTTGGTAATTTAGGTAGCAATACATTCCAATACTGATATAACTGTTGTCACTTTCTCAAATATGTTAATTTCACAAGTTTAAAAGAGTAAATACACAAGTTGTGATTGTTTAAAAGAATGTTGCTGTTCATTATCAGTGTTATATTGAAAAATAAACTATGCATATCAAAAAGTGTTTGTAATTTACAGTCAACTCTATTTCTCATACAAATCTAAATGGACATATTTCAAATAATGATTTAACTGAGATGGCCGGTCAATCTGAGAAAACATGAATTATATTGTATACTAAATAAAGATCTAGTTTTGATTTGTGATTACGCAATGACGTCGTCACGCAAAGTATTATGTTCGTAAGAACCTATTTATTATACATCTTTATTATACATCTGGATGAAGTTTAATGTAATACACGGAGCCTCAGGGAGTAGAGACATGAAGGGCTCACACTTGTCAGATACTTGGTGATGGCGTGTCACTGATATGCAAATTAGTGTGTGACGTCATCTGGCGACATTTAGCTACTTTTCATTGGAAATAGCTGGCAACACCAGTGACCGGGTCGATGCAGCACAGCTGATGGTTTGCATCAGGCATGTTTGTCGGAGGAGCTGTATGGGAATTGGAGAATGGCGGACGTTGTCTTTTATCAGTGGAGTTCGTTACCATCAGGTTAGCATTGAAAATCATCGCCTTTATCCGTGCTGCTGTGTTCGCACATGTTCAAAATCCTCCAGATTACCGGCAGGGTTAATGTCTGGAATAGACAGGGCAAGAGACTGCATTGCTATCCAGTGTGTCAGCCTTCAGACCCGGGATTGAGAAGAGAGAAGTCCTCCTCATTTGTACTGTGTATATAAACACGATTATCTGTATAATGATAGAACAATTTGTGGTTGTGTGTATATGAAATTACGAATGACAAATGTAGCAGGGCATTACATGACTGTTTATTTCTTTACATTTAAAACTATAATATCAGTCTCCTCAGAGTTTGGGTTTCATTTTGTTAGCCGAGTTTGCTCGAATCGCTCCATCCTTTTCCACTTGCACTGTCAGCCACGCTCACTCAACCCTGCTCACAGCGCTGCTCCACGCCCATCTCGGAGCATTTTTTTTTTTTTTTTTTTAATTTTTGAGGTAGACTTGAACTGAAAAAGATAATTCCTTCACTTGTAAAGGCTGTCGAGACAGATTCATTTGTTGATCATCAATTTTAATAAACAATATTATGAAGATACTGCAGTGCTGTCTGTCTCTGTCCTGCTCTCAGTAATGCAAACGTGTGAATAAATGTGTAAAAGTATATTGTTAACTGTCATTTGATTTTTCGTCTTTTTTCTTCATCTGAACACATTTAACTCGGTCATAACAGGAATATTTACACTCCTCCATAAAATGTACAGCAGATGTGACTGTATGAGCCGCTTTTCACTGTACTTTGTGACAAAGAAAGGAATATTGAATGTTGCTCTGTGTCCATGATGATGGAACTTGCAGGCATTTGATAGACTTGTTCCTCCTCACGCCTCATTTCTGTCATCTGTTAAGGTAAGCGGGCTGTGTGTACGCGAGTGATACACTTATTTAAATATGTCTTATGATGATAATATGTAGGCAGATTTATACACAGTTTTAAAACTTTTAAAACAGTAAAGCAAAACAGATGAATTTCCCATGTAAAAACAATCCAAAAAGCACATAGGTCTATTTGTTTTTGCGTATTTATTTGTTTATAATATAATACACAGAGAGATTAACTCTTTGTCATGGACATTATTTCTAAAAATGAGCTTGATAAGTTGTCTGTAGCAGGGTGATGCTGACGTCACAGACGAGCACTCCGAGTCTGTTAATAGCCTAATGTTAGCTTTTCAATTCTTGCGTTTTTATTTAAGATCCATAATTGCTCTAAGATGTATTTTGGTGTGAGGATTATCCGTCTGGACTGAACGTGTAAGTGTAATGAACAGTGTTTGAACAGAGCTTATTATTCGCAATCTTCGAAAAGCCTATGGGAAAATCCTATAGGGATTTTCACGAGGGAACCAGTTTCATGCTAGCAGCCGATTAGCCTACAAAGTGACGTCATAGTTCCTCCACTCTATTCAAGTCCAAAACAAATAATCTCTTTTCATGTAAGCTGTATAAAAGGGACTGTATTCTCCTGTATCGCCTCATAACAGCTAACGTGATCCTGCCCTCAGTGAGCGCACTGTTCATATGGAAATGCACTGAGATTAGCCAGGTAATAATGTACACGCCCCCGAGAGTCGAGACATTGCATCAAACGACAAGCTTTATCAGGGACATTTCTTTATGTACGTTTAAAAGACGGCGCGATACGAGTGAAGAAGCACTTCGGATGGAAGTGAACAACGAATTTACTTTCTCCTCAGAGGAACAGCGCGAGTTTAAGGCCCCGTTTACACTAGTGCGTTTTAGTTTGAAAACGTATAAGTTTTGCTACGGTTACGCCATCCGTCCACACTACGCCGGAGTTCTCTAGCGCCGAAAACGGAGCTTTTTGAAAACGCTGGAGAGGCCGTTTTCATTCTGAAACGCTGCTGCTCCGTCTCAGTGTGGATGGGGAAAGACGGAGACATCTGAAAACGGAGGCGGGGCTGCAGACATTCGCCTCTCTGATTGGGGCTTTTCCTCAATATTAAGTAGCCTACACACAGTTCAGTCTCGCATCCTCTTCTTGTAAGTTCAGATTTCGCAAGTTTGATCAAGGCTGCAGTCTCCCCCTTCCCAGTTTGATATGGAAAACATACCGAGGACACGCGTAAATCTTCAAAGGGAACAGTGTACTTTATAACTTCATTCACATCACCTTGGCTTCGTTGTTTCACTTTCTCAACAATAAAATGTAAACATGATTTAAGGAACTGCCTATTTTCTTTTTAATATTAGCAACTAAACAGACAGCAGAAATGTTGAGGCGTCGTGCTGTATATATGAGCGTCATCTTCACTGTGTGGATATTTATAACAAAACGGAGCCGATAACAACTGCCTCCTTTCAATTTCAGTGAAAATACGAAACACACCCTCTCTTTTGCTGAATATCAGTTTTAATAATCGATAATTATAAAAGTATAACATACAATAAGTTTATACATTATAGGAAATAAAGGCAAGCGATCAGTCAATGTACCTGGATTAATCATTAACTTATCTTTGCGCTTAACCAAAACATGTTACCCGTGAACAAGTAACTTAATAGATTACAATGACCAAAGTCAGGGAATTGGCCTATGTCGTTAGATAAAGACAACAACATGAATGAAATATCACGTTTAGCAAATACAGTGAGATTAGATCCAGCGGGAGATGCTTGATGAGCAGTCCGACAAGCAGAGCTCTCATCTGGGTAGAAATGCTGGAGCGCTTGCCCGAGAGTGTGTGTGTGTTCACGTGATGTGCGTTTTCAGCGTTTTGGTGTGGACGCAGAGCAGTTCAGAAACGCTGGGTAAAACGCGAGTGTGGACGCGGATCGTTTTAATTCTACAACGCCGTTTTAAAACTAAAACGCACTAGTGTAAACGGGGCCTAAGAAGAACACATACATTTTGAAGAAGGTCTAGACCCAGCGGAGGACAGAATTCCTGTTGAGTAAGTCTTTTATTCTTACCTTCATGATTTATATGAAATATGTCCTTACAGACCACTAATAGTGGCATTGCTGTACAAAGTGTATCCTTTAACACATATAGCGTATAATGATAAACATACGCCCATTAAATAAAATGTAATGCTATAGGAAATCAACATAAATAGCCTACAAGAGACCGTTTTGATGGATGTAAACAAAAACATTAGTACCAATGTATTTTCTGTTGTATGCTAAGCTACTGTGAAAAATAAACACTGACAGGTGTTGACAAAACAGGTGCTGTGGTAACTGAGTTTACTTGGTAAATTAGTACTAGTATCAGTGAACATCACGAAAGTGTTAATAATGTAGTTTATGTTATCAGCTTGCTTATTTTCCAGATGTGAAAACAACAGCGGTAAAGAACCAGTGTCAAGGAGAGCTAAAGCTAATAAGCTGCTCACTCAGTCATGGAAACTTCTCAATTCCAACAACGCAGAGAACAGACTTGTGTTCTTGTGGAGACCGATTTGCGTTCTGCCTGATGGTCACATGACCTTCATGTGTTTTTAACGGAACTTTATTTAAACATGACAGCACTCGAGCAAAGAGCTGTTGTTTTCCCCCTTTTCAAAATATATACTCTGCATAAAGACTTCACAGATACACGCTGCACAATATAATTACAACAGATTTTAATACGAATTCTGCAAAGAAACAGCATTAATGTGTTTGTTCCTTTATTAAGATGTTCATGGTAATGTTTACTTTCACCGTTTCATGTAGGGAAACTCCTGGGGTTTATCAGTGATATTGAACTTTAATTATAAATCTAAAGGCTGCGCTTCCCACCGGCAGTCGCAATGACTTCTGGGACTTCTAGAGCTAGTTCGCTGCCCAATTCTGCATCCATGCATCATCAATATCAAGAACACATCCAGGAACTGTCATGCATCCTCTGTTCTTGCGGTCTTGAGTATTGGAACTGATCTTTGGCAGCTGATGATGACGTTTTAGGAGAACAAAAGGACACAAGACCGCTGAAGAACGCATACACATACTGAGAAACAGCCACAGACTGATGCTGACATGGCTCCACTGGCTCTGAGATTCCTTCCTGTACATAAACCTAGACCACAAACCATGTGATGCTCACACTGGGCTTGAACAAGCCTTACACCCTTTATTATCTTACACTCTTCATATTTACATTGTGGATTTTGCCCTGAATGTGTCTTCAGTACACACAGTTTCATGAGTAAGTTCAAGTGCACGCCTAAAAGCTGCAGTAGGTGATCGTCTTCAGAAGCATGTGTTGTTGTGCTGGTTGAAAGCGTCTTCACAGTTCAATAGTAATGATCACTGTAAGTGATCTAAATGTATTTATATGTGGGTAAGGCCTAAAACTAAAAAAATGTTGTTCTGATTAAATAGAGTCGGGCCGACATCTCTCATAATTCTGATAAGCAGCGTTAATGAGAGTGATCGAGAGAGAGAGAGAGAGAGAGAGAGAGAGTGATCAGCAAAAACATGCTGAAACAAAACTTTTAAAAACCTGATTCAATATTGGAGTTACCTTTGCACACTGGAGAAAGGATGACACCATGGCTGAAGGATTTCTCTTAGACAGGTAATGTTCTGCTTTTAAAATGATTTTAGCTTCACGCAAAGCTGATGTAACATTAGATGTTGTTGCAAATAGGTTATATCTTCACAGAAGTGTTGTTCAGCCACTAAAATCTACTGATGAAAGATTGTCTATTTTCAGTTTCATAAGGTCTTTTTACAGCATGATAATGTAGATTTTAATTAGTTTAACAACAAAACACAAGTAAACACCGCTATTCCACCTAGTCAGCTTTACTGAGGTGAAGATGGTTTTATATTCACATTGGTTCATTTTTGAAGAATGACGACCTGTGACACTTTCCTTCTGTTGTTTACCATGCTACTCTGAATATTCGCTCTGAAACAGCATGTCAGTTTGGTTTAGTAATGAGTGTAATTCCTGCACGGCGCCTTACAAGCACTAGTCAATTTTAACAACTGCTGTCATCTTTAAGCTGCGCGTGCTCCTGTTTCAGGAGGCGTGGCTCTGGACGGCAGGGGAGGGACTGTGATTCAGAGATTTATGCTAGGCTGTTAGTATGTGGAAGATCACCTACTGCACCTTTAGGTTATATGTAAAGTGTATTTATAAGTAACTTCATCAGTAGATTTGCTTTGTGTAAGATTATATAGTTTACAGAGTTTTATACAGTGTGCTGACTCACAAATGTATCTCGAGTTATTTTGTGTGTGAGTTAATATATTTTAAATTAACTGCAAACAAAAAAATATATACAGTTAATTTTCCTTAAGATTCTTTCCTGAAACTCTTCCCTCATACTGTGCGTTCACACTAAAGGCAGCGAGAGCATCAAAGGTCGCTCTGGCGACAACACTGTCTGCCTTCAGGGGTCTGTTCTTCATATGTGGATTACTCAGTCAGCTGGATTTGAATATTGACGATTTGACACGATCCAGGATGGTTTCGTTCTTCAAAGCTGATCTGAGAGTTGTTGTCATAGCAACAGTTCTGCTAGCTCAAACCTGGTCGGGAGCAGGCTCAATTCATATAAACAGGATTAGATCAGCTCAGTTCAAGCTAAGATAATAGAGAAAGTACCGAATTCTGATATTTTCTTACAGTAGTAGTTATATACACTTGGGAAAATAGTAAAAAATATATATATATATATATATATATAAAGTTATAGTTATTAACAAAATAAATAAAGTATAAAAAATATATTAACAAAACTTATGCAATCTGCACCCTCGAAATGAAAGTACAAAGAGAAAATTTATTGATATGAACTTTTTAGATCGCTTTAGTACAAATTGTGTATAATAGAAATGCAGAATATGTGACTTTTTTAAAGCAATAATACATTTATGCAGTCATAAACATGTTTTGACAGTTAATATGCCGGTGATTTGATGCTTCACAAAAGTTGCAGACGCCTTTACCAATATCAAAATGCTTTTGTAAACCAGTTATTCTTTACACTGATTAAAAAACGGCTACTATAATAAAGAAAATCTTCTCTAAATGTAGAACTAAATACACTGATTTGCATTGAAATACATGATGAATACTCTCGACACATGAAAGTGTAAAGCCTGCAGCTCACAACACATGTGGAAGGTTATTGCGTGTCATATTCAACAAGCCGTTTACTGCTAATTTGATGTAATTTTGCTCACATGGATAATTGAATATTAATCAGATGATGTCATTACGCTGCTGTGCCGTCAGCCAATCGCTGCATTGCTGATCATGATTTCGAGGATGGATAGATCTGTCCTTCACAACACACGCAGCGATCTCAGATCAGTTCATCCAGACATTATAATCTGATTCACGAACTTGTTTGAAGAACCAAATTAGCCAGAGATCAGTTATCAAGATTAAAAGATCCAGGATCTGCCAAATCATTTTAGATCATTTAAGCGAGGTACGAAGAACAGACCCCAGCTCCGACGGCGAGAGCGTCAAAATTCGCTACACTTATCTGGTATTTAAAGGAGCCGTTACAGCGTATATCAGTTACATTCCTGCATACAGCATGCTTTCTAGCGTGAATATGTTGCGCACTTATCATATTCATTTAACAATAGAAGATTAAGTCGCGTGTGCTGTGGCTTTGCTCCACTTCATTATCCAGTGTGTCCATGTGTCTGAAATATCCTGAAGCAGCAGTACTGTTTTGTAGTCGCGTGAGATTCCCGCTATTGTAAAGATAGATATATCTAACATTAGTGCACATCAGTAACTCGCCAGTAACGTATTTAATGCATGTTCCTGTGAGAAAACATTCAAAATAATTGGAAATCCGGCGACTGCATTAATCAAACCCTTGGGAACAACTGTGATCGCAACCAAAGTTCACAGGTCTGTGTTCTCTGAACTCCTCTCAAGCGCTGGACTTATTTATTTTGATTGGTTGCCGCAAAACCGCATCATAGTTCATTCCCATAAAGTTGACTTGATTTCAACTCTCCTTGACGCTCACACCGGTGAAGACGCACTGCACTGCTCCTCGCCGCAGGCTCTCATTGAAAATGAATAACTTCTGGCTACTTTGACGCTCTCGCCGCTTTCAGTGTGAACGTACGGTTAGTCACATACCGGTCTGATGCTCATTATGCAGCTCTTTGTCTTCTCAGACGTGACTTACGGCATTAGTAATGATAGTTCACGCCTTCTCGCATCAACCAATTTCACTCAAAAAGTGACATAGAAATGTTAATTCATTATAGTTTTCTGTGAACAAGATGATTCTCACATCATTTTGTAGCAAAAGCACCAGACCACGAGATCCAGGTCTCAAAAGTCTTGTGCACAAATGTTCTCCTTGTGTTTCATGGCCTAGTTTCAGTGACTTCAAAATTTTAGTCTTTCACCAAACCACGCATAAACATTTCTTTCTCAAAAACACAAACACATACAAACATGCTGCTTAGGTATTATTGTACCCCAGCTTGTGCTGTTTACAGTCTTATCACACTTTAGCCATTCATAGGTTTTTAACCCTTAAAGACCAAGACAGCTGCCCGCTGTAAAACATTACATTCATGAACCTTCGGAGGCTCCGGGATCAGTGTGGTTACGTCAGCACATTTTGACAACGCTGATTTGACAAAGGAACGCTCGTGGCTTGTGTCTCCGGACAAATCAGACATGATGCATTGATGCATTGTCCCTCCTCCATGCCCAGACTGGTTCAAACTCGATCTGTCTCAACCAATAAGCATAGGTTTCGCTTTGTGGACCAGCAATCAGCTATTTGAACAACCCAGAATGAGAAATAGGCTGTACATTTACGCACAGCTAAATAAAACGCAAAAATAAGTTTTGCATGAAATAATTCTCATACTAAGTACTTTTGCATGCACAACAGCACAAAAACATGACAAAACAGTGACACAGCAAAGAAGAAGTGCTGCTCTTGCTGATTTCAAAGGACGCAAATGACGGTGCGGCTGTTTGTCTGCAACGCAAAAGTGGAGAAGCAGCAGGGTCAACATCATATCCATGCTGGCACATAAAACCTAAGGATGCTCATTCCCAGAACTCTTGGAACAAAAACATTGTCAGTAAATAAATGCAGTAGTTTTTTTCCACTGGAAAACGCCTCAGAATAACATTGAAATAAACTGCTATAACTTGCTCAGGGATGGATGTAGACAAGGTGGATGTAGACAAAATTTATTTTGGAAGTATAAAACATCATAGTGTGTATTTCAAAAGAATAAAAAAACAAACTTCATGAGGTTTTGTTTGTAATTTCTAGAAAATGCCACTTTTTAAAAAAAACGTTTCTGGAAAATTCTGGAATATTTTCAGTCTGTTCATGTGTTTTTGGACCAAATAAAGGTTTAGACTGGACATTTAAATGATACAGGTTGAAGCTTCAGGTTTTCCTGTTTAAAATAATATATATCACTTGAGGCTGACTGCTTAAATAACAATAAAACTGCGTTAAAAAATAATAATAATATAGGCCCATTAGGTGCCCACAAAATACCTCTCGGTCTTTAAGGGTTAAGATACTGAAAACAGCACAAATGTCAGTGCATGTCAAAACTTTTCCACGGCCAAAAACACCCTCTGACGCCAAGGGGTTAAGAACAGGATGTGGAGCCTTCAGCACATGATCATCCTCAGTCTCAGTGCTGCAGGTGAAAATGCAGAGAAACTTTAAAGATATAAATCACCTAAAGACTGTACTGGTGTTCACTAAGCGGGTAAACAGACTCTTCCAGTGAAAGAAGAATGAAAATAATGAATAACATCTTGGAATAATGAGTATACTGTACAAATTATTGTAGTTTTAGGTGGATTGCTGATGTAGATGCCAAGTAAATAAGACAAACAACATACAAATAAGTCCTACAGTGTTGATTCCTACAATACTTCATAGACCATTTCAAATGCCAGTAGCTGATCTGCAGTAGTGATGTGCGATACCACTGCTTTCCCATCTGATCACAATTAAAATAAAGGCAAGTATCGGAAATATCGATCCAATACTTTGCCCAACAATTACTGTTTGGGAAATTAAAGTAGCAAGTAGTGTACTTAAAAGTGTAACTTTATACTGAATACGAGACGGGTATTACAGGGTTATTCTTGTTTATTGTTTACTGATGAGGAATTATACATAAAAAGAGCCAACTTACATATTTATTGACCACATCTGAGCATGTGCATCTTAAAACACCTGCATGAACATCTTAACATAAAACGATAAACATTCACACCTTTCAGTTTAGTGACATATCAGATTTTGAACCTTTTTCTTTAGTTTTATCATCCTCACAAAAAACCCAAGCCCCAAAAATACAGCTACATCGCCACATTTTCTCCCTCTGTACCTGGATAGTGCCTGCCTGCTGCACCAAAGGACTCTGCAGGTGATGTCTGTCTGTGTCACTAACAGCATCGTTTTGAGTTTATGGAAGTGAAGTAGCTCCTCACATAACTTCGCTTCGGTCACTAGTGATGTGCGATACCACTGATTTCCCATCCGATCCGATACCAAATAAAATTAAGGTGAGTATCGGCAATACCGATCCGATACTGATACTTTGCCCAAAAATTACTGTTTGGGAAAATAAAGTAACAAGTAGCGTACTTTAAAGTGTCACTTCACACTGAATACAAGACATATTACGGGTTATTCTTGTTTGATGAAGAATTATCATACAAAAAAGAGCCAACTTACATATTTATTGACAGCATCTGGGCATGTACAGATGTTACTACTTCAATGTGTTCCTTGTGCCGCCATTCATACCGCGGCGACAGCGGTACTTGATGTGCCAGCAGCATTTGACCGCTGGGTGGCACTTTAACCACAGATATTCAGCTTTGCCTTTTCACAATGCTAAACAGACTGTTCTGTAGGCGTAGCTTACTGTATGTGATGTGATGTGTTCAATTAAAATATAATTTTAATTTAGTTTTTCTGGTAATAGACATGCTCTTACACTATACTATGCTGCAGAAAAGATACATGGTGAGAAGTCAAAAAGCAATTATAAGAATTAAGTTATTAGCCTTCAGTGCCCGATTAAATTGCGTTGGGGTGAAAATAATGTTTTGATTTCTTTGACTATCATGGCAATGTTATTATCTCAAATCCTAAATGTGCGCATATGAAAAACAGCAAAATAATATAGATTATCCTGCCGGTAGAGCACATCACCTCACAGCACATCATCTCACAGTTGTGAACTTGCGATCACCTCAACATACTTTATCAGTAAGCTATTTATTATTTATTACAGGCTATGTTAAAAATGTTTGACCAACTGCCACTTCATGTTAAAAACTCTCATGTTTTAATAAATTAATTAAATAAATGGGCATATCCGCATGCAAAGTGAGCCGCATATTATTTGGCTGTTTATTTTCTCTTTTCATTTTCTCTTTCACGCGCATGTAGAGAAAGAAAAAAAAAGCTTGTTTAAAAAAGTATTGTCAACTAATGCATAATAATAATAATAATTCTTCTTATTCTTATTATTTTTATTAGCTAATAATTAACTATATCCATAATGCCGGGATGCGTGTTGCTTTTACTCGACATAGGTCAAAAGCAAAATTGTACTGTTGCACGGCAAAGGATAGTCTATAGTGAAATATATATAATTAGATGCGTTTCCCAAAACCGTCGTTAGCCAAGGTCCCATTATCACAAACATAGTTCATTGATTTGCCGTTTCCCAGTTGGAAAAACTATAAATTACAGTGCTTCCCGCACTTGCGGTGGTAGCCGGATTGAAGCACACCATATACCCACATCACTTAGTTAACTATATGCCATAAACAAAACATAAATCCATTTTTAAATATAACAATTGTATTTATTGACACTTTTCTTTTTAATAGGTTAAAGTAAAGACCGAAATAAAAAAAATAAAAAGAAATGCCATTCAGGAGCAATGTGCTCTGACAGGTCAAATTAGATTCTTTTTCTCATTCAAGTTCAAAGCGAATTTGAATGCCAAAGGATATGCATATACAAGCCTATGTAATATATTAACATTAACAAATTACCAAAATAAATAGCAAATGAGAAATAAATGAGAGAAAGTTGATAAAAACAGACATTATCTTTAAAAGTTATCAGAATTGCAAGATTAAAACAGCTGAATAAAGGCCTAAAATAAATCAAGCATCTACTGTGCCTGATTTTTTTTTTCTTTTCTGTCTTTTTTTCGAATAACGAACAATTTTAACCGCGGGGAGATACCGACAGCTTGATTTGCAGTATTTTCTAACATGTTAGAAGCGGGCAGCGGACATCAGCTGGCCATAGAGACGGGCTGGCTCAAAAAAACATGGCTGCCGGTGGAGAAGCGGCTGTGCCCTCAGCAGCTGATTGAGACGAAGCTGCATATTCTTACTGAGTGCACTAAATACTCCGAGATCCGGGAAAAATTCTACCCGATAATCCAACACATACAAAACAACTTTGAGTCCCTGTCGAACAGAAACCATCTTACTGGGGGAGTGTGTGTGCTGCTGTGTGTTCACCCAACAATACCCGCTCCTGTCTCCAACGCACAAATACTGGAACTCTTTATGTGGACCTACTTTTGATAATAGGCTACTATTATTACCTTTATCCTGTCTTACGTTTTCAAAAATCAATTTTTATTTTTATTATTATATTTTTATTTTTTATTCAATTTTTATTTTTATTAATCATTTTTTAATTTAATGTTATATTCATTTTGCTGAATATTTAATTAATCTATATCTTTAATACTTTAAAAATCAACTCGCTCTTGCCCAGAGAAAGAGGCGCGCGGCACTAGCGGACCTGGGGTGCTATCCCAAACAAAGACGTACAGTAACTTGCGGCTGAACTATGCACAGTTTGGGGGAAAAAGGATCTAGTGATGCATGTTTCCCAAAACCCCTAGTTTCTCTGTCACAGATCCATCATTTGAATCACGTTAGTTATAACGTACACCCATAATGATGAAGCACACCATAATCACGAGGGCATTAAAATAAAGACAACCTAAACATATTTTAATTGTTTATTTATTTAATGTGTTTTTTATATATTTATTCTTTAAATTATTTCAATATAACTTAGGCTATTCTATCGAGATGACACCATAAAAGGCCAATGCACTGATATAGTTAGCCTAATAGGGATACAATAAAAAGCCGATTTCATTTTTAACCCAGTTTTTATTCATTGATTGCTTCCCAACGCCGCAATTCTGTTGCGCGGAAAAAAGCTGCTGCAAATAAGCAAATTTATGCCAATGCCATTTTAATAGTTTCAGGATAGTAGTAGCTGGTGTGCTTCATCTGCGTGATTCTGATTTGACATTCTTCCGCTAAACTTGCTCTGTGTTGAGGTGTAAATGGGCTGTGATCTTTGCTATTGAGGCTAAGACATCAAGGTGTAAATGAGCTATAGTTCTCTTTGCAACTTTCAGTTTTGAAAAGAAGTGGGAAGAGCCAATTCAAATGTACCATCTCTAAAAATAAAAAGGCCTCTTACCATGCATTTGTGTTGAAAGATTATTACCTTATTTTTATTATATTATTAATTTATTCATTCATTCGTCCATTCATTTTCTTTTCGGTTTAGTCCCTTTATTAGTCTGTAATCGCCACAGCGAAATGAACCGTCAACTTATCCAGCATATGTTTTACGCAGTGGATGGCAGGAGGGCCAGCTGGGGCTTCGGGGCGGAGTGAAAGGAGAGGCGGAATTTGCCCCGAGTCTGGGAAAGATGGCTTGCCGTCATTACACCAATCGCACACGAGTTACATGCGTCAAACACATAAATAAATAAATAAATAAGGGAAAGAAAACATCTAGCCTTATAGGCTGAGGTCTTTTTGCTTATAATCGCCCTTATGTTTCCGTTTTAAAGGCTGTTGCATAATACAATTTTAATTTATAAGTGACTTTGTTGCGTCCCCTTGATGTTTCAATAACGCATAATAATCTTTACACCATATTAAAGACATCAGAGACATAAAACTTTACAAATTACCTGTCCCCTTTTGTAGACTCAAAACAAGTGTCAAATTTTGAAAAAATTGCCTGAGCCATATTAAAATATAATTTAAAGAATTACATTATCGGATAAAACCGCATTAAATAAATAAACCAATATAAAACAAGCAAAAGCAAGCTATAACAGTTTAGGTAGGTCTATGTAGCCTACATAAATGAAACCGTTAAAGCCAAATTAAACTTTCATTTTACGAGATTTTTTTTTTATTTAAAGATTTTAGATATTTTCTAAAAACAATAAACACCAGAGAGGGTTTAAATATGTAATGACACTATGTCTGGGCACTACAAGTCCCAGCAGGCTTAGCGCCATGCAAGGAAGTGTTGTTGTTTATGTGCGGACACTTTTATTTCCTGATTGCGGCGTAAATGAACAACAGGTTGTAGATTGCTCAGCGCTATACAAGTGAGTCAAAGTTTGTTTGCCATTTTGCTGTCGTTGTTGCATTCTGGTCGCGGCAACCGAGTCAACACTTGACGTGAGGGGTAGCTGATGAGCAAACAACATTTAATGCTGCCAGATCTTCATTGCGAACTTATTTAAAGAGTGCTATTACGGGATCATTGTCTGCTGATTGTTTCCTGAGTGTCAGCATGGGAAATTAAGGATCTTAGAGGGATGCACGGTTGCCGTTTACTTTAGACTTACAATAATATTTTTGTTATTGAATCTTTTTTTGTTGACTTTTGTTGTATGCGAATTTGGGTTGTGTATTATGTTGCTAGGTTGACAACAATTTGTATTTGTATTTTCCTTTGTTAAACTTTTCTTTCTTTTGTAGGTTCTGTTTTGGATTTGCTTTACCATCAGTGGCCACTGGGTTTCCTGCACTGTGTATATGGCGGTGGAGAAAAGGTGGTTGGGATTGTGTGATTTGGTCACTGTTGATTTTTGTGTTTTTTAGGTTGCAGTGTGATTGCTGTGAGCTGAGTGTGGTGAAAACTGCTGCTTGGGTACCTCATCTGTCCTCACTTTCTGGGTAACCGGTGGCTATTAGTGGTTTGTTTTTTTTCTTTTCTTTTTCCTCCTTTTTTGCAATACAGATGGAGTCAATTTGTATACTACAACTTGTGAAATAAAATATAATTGTTCTCCTATTGTAAGTCACTTCATTTACCCTCTGCTAAATCATTAACACTGACAAAAGTCATCTGGCCACAATTGGCGTAGTCGGCAGGGTATTTAAAATTGATTTAATTTAGCAGAGGCTGTTGTGAAGTGTCTTACTCTATCGATTGTGCAACTTTAAATGTTTTTGCATAAGTTCCATGTAAGTAAACGGTGACCGTGCATAAAGGATTTTGCAGACTCTGCTTTGTGGACCCTGGATGTCATTGTGCTGATTGAACTGTCTTCCAGAATTCACCAACATATATTTATTTATTTGTTGTCAACCAAATATAAATTAGTGTGTGTGTGTGTGTGTCTTAGTTTATGTGTTGTAAATTTTCAACCATTTATAAAAGAGACAACATACTGATATGGTTTAATAAAATGTCAGTTCAATAAATAATACCAAGTTTTAACACATCTGCTACATTCCAGTGGAGCCTCCGTTGCGCTCTACTACAGCTGGCAAAACTTTCTGAAGGTGGTCGATGTATCTGTTGCAGACAGTTATTGTCAAACGATGCCGCCAGAATGTTTCGATGGCTTTAAGAAGCTTGTCTTAATTTTTTGGCTTGACCAAAGCCGATGCGCTGTTAAGTGTGATCAACCCACACACTACACCCCCGGCTGTGGCGAAGGATCCGAGGCGTCAGCCGAAGAGGCAGCCCTGCGTTATTAAGGCACTGAGAGAGCAGCTAGCAGCTGGTGTGCTAGAGACGGAGGCTATGCGAAAGAAGCTGAATGCCTGCAAAGCAGCCCTTTCAGACTTAAACAACAGTCACAAGGATATGATTTAAACTCATGCAACCACTGTGCTTCAGCTGAAAGAAGTGCAAACAGCAGCAACGGAAGCTCAGTGGACACAAGACCCCATGCGTACACCCGTTAACCAGAATGAGGATATGGAACAGTCCGAAGTCAACTCTGCTGGCCCGACTCCAAATTCAAGTTGCCATTCCGATTTACTGTTCTCCCCTCCCACTCAAGAGCACATTGACATGCTCATGGACGGCCAGATCGATACGGTTGCTTGCTGTTTCGTGCAGTTGTGCCAGACCAGCGCTAAGCGGAGTGGGCATCCACAACGAACTGGGATGGTTCAAGAGGCAAAGTTGCTTTGCCCGTGAACCTAAAACCTAACCTGACCAGCGCTGACAGCAAACGCATAAAGGACAGAGTGAAGGAATTTCTACGGTCCCCACGAACCTCTGTTAGCGCCCACCGACGTCTTCAGTATTAGAGACAACTTAAAAATAAACATTCAGTTATTTTTGTATTTCTATTTGCTTTTTTCCTCAGAATAAATATATCCTCTTAACCAACTGTATGACTGTTTTTTCCCGATTATACGCAAAAGAAATAGTTTTTAACGTGTTTTTCATGCTTTATTTATAACACGTTTATGAATTATAAGTTTTATCCTAAGGTTACCAGACAAAACAACAATAACAACATTATTATACATCATAGTAGCATGTAGACTATAAAAAGGCAACATATCGACTCATGCGCACACATGAGGCCCGTTGCCAGCCTGGTGAAAGGGATGGTTCTTTTTTTCTCAAGTGGACCTTTTTGCAGTTATACGCCTCAGTTTCCATTTAACTATGAGATTTAAATACTACATTTTAGTGACTTTTCTGCTGGATTAGCCAGTCAGATGTCATTATAACCACACTTTTTGATGTACTAAAATATTTCCTTAAAAGTGCAGTTAAAAAATTCAAACAAGAGAAATTTTTAAAATACAAATTTATTAAATCATATGTCATTAGAAAAATAGCAATCTGTTTTAAAGTAAAAAATATATATATATCATTTATTAGACAAAAAACACACTGGCCAAACCTTTGACAGCTTTTTCTTCTTTTTTCGCGGTTATGCGCGCATTAGCCTATATTTCATATGCATATGTAAGGTGACTGAAAATAAAATTAAAATACAAAACATACTGATCCATTAAGTAAAAAACAAAACAACAATTTTACTTTAAAGAAGAACATTGACGTTAACATTATTTTATTATACTTTAAGTGATCTGATTGAGGTAGGTCACGTTTATCAATAGTAAATTTTAACCTAAGTTTATATTAATAACATACAGTGCATTTTTCTTTACCATACAAAATAAAAAATAATAAAAGAAACATTATACACCATAGTCGCCTGTAGCCTATAAAACGGCCGCAAATCTTTTTAAATGCATTAAAAGGCAAGCGCATATCTAAGCCTTACCTTGAGTTTGTTCACACTCTGCCTGTATTAACTTACATGCTGTATTTTAATATAGCTAATTTTGATGAATTAGCTCTAACCTTTGACAGTTTTTTCTTCTTTCCGCGGTTATGCGCGCATTATATTTCAAATGCATATGCAAGGTGACTGAAATTAAAATACAAAACATACTGAGCCATTAAGTAAAAAAACAAAACAACAGTTATACTTTAAAGAGAACTTTAAAGAGAACATTGTTGTTTTGAAACAAAAAAATTAACTGAAAACTATTAAAAATAAACCTGCGAGATATGTCCTGCGGCAAAATTATTTTATGAAGCAGTATTCAACTTAAGCTCTTTAGACCATGGGCCTGACCGTTTCTTAGTGTTTCACCACATGTCCTTAAATACATAAGGCCTATTTTATTATTTTTCATTATTCGTTTATTATTATGTACAATAATTGTGACATAAAATTAAATAGTAAAATATAATCAACAACGAAAATGTGAATAAAAACGTAAATTAAAACACAAATGAAAAGGTCTTGAGTTAGTCCTACCAAAATAGCAAACACTGAAAATCTCTTTACATTTAGGCTAAAAGACTGCTTTAATTTTTTAATTTAGGCAAACTTAAAATATTTGTACTGAATGTTTGTGCTTTCATATTAGTTGTCTTTAACTTCTTCAATTCTATTTTTCAAAAAGAATCCTCTTTGCACTTTAAAAGTTTAGAATAACAATAATTCGTGTTAACAAATTTTAAATGATTAAAAAAGGAATTATAAGGCTTTGACTTATTGTTTAATCTCATTTACAAGCACAATAGCATATTTAAGGCTGCTGTGTGGGCTATTTCTGTCGGTTCGCATCCCGTCCCTTTGCGCCCCCTGGCGGCTCATTCACAAACTGCGTTCATACACTAAAAACAAAGCGGCTCCTATTTCAAACGGCGGCGCTATATGACGTGGCGGTAATAGTCACTTTGAACTCTCACCTACTGTATATCTTTAAATGCCTGCCTGAACATCTAACACCCATAATGATGCTCAAAAAGGGGTGGAGTAATAACTTCTTTAGAGAAGAACCTGATAATTTCGTTCTGCAAATTATATTGTTTTACATGTACACGCATTTAAAATAAATCCAATATTAGTTTTGGTAAAACATGCACTAATTTCCATATTCATTTAAATATATGCAAACGGCTCAAACAGGACCAATGTATCCTTTACAAATATTGTTGAGATTATTCCATATTCAATTCTAAACATAAAGTCACTTACAAAAGCTGACTTGTATTCTAATCTCATATATAAATCTTAGAAATAAATAATTAATGAGGCTATTTATTAAGAAATGAAGTTTAATATTTATTAGGAAATAAAAAATCATACTTAATAATAATAATTATTAATAATGATATTAATGGTGCTGACAATGATTATTGCTATTATTATTAGTAGTATTAAGGATATTGTTTATTTAATTTTATTGAAAAGTCTACTTTTACAATTTGACACATGTAAACCACTGAAGAAACGCTCTAACCAACAGGCCCATGTCATATACAGTACATAACCTATCAATTAAAAGCATAATGTATCCAATTTAATTTATTTATTTAGTTTGCTTGCAAGCTTTAGAGACGTAACAAATATTTTGTTTTAAATATTAGGTCACCTATAGCTTTCGCCATGAACCACGACTGTGTTCCAAATAGCATCAAAGTTTTCAAAGTGCACTGCGAAGGGAGCACAATTGTAAACATGAAGATCGCTAAAACTGAACTGAAAAAATGCTTTGAAAGCAAATTACACCTAAAAGTGATGACTTTACTGCTTTAATTGAAAAATCATTCCAAGTTTAAATGTTAGAATGTTCTGAAAGAATAGGGCATAGGGGAAAAAGTGGGAATAGAACACAGCCAGGAACTATGTTTCTATCTACAGGTCCAAAGTTGCAAGCATAGAAGTTTGCGACGCAGCTTGCGAATGTTCATTGGAACGACGGATTTGGAAAACAGCAAATCAACAGTCTATGTTTGTAACGACACAACTTGCGATCTAAGTTAGCTAACCAGGGTTTTCGGAGACGCACCGCTAGATAGTGCCTGCTGCACTCAAGGACTCTAAAAGTGATGTCTGTCTCACCGTAGCAGCACCTGTGCCCAGGCCCGGCGCTACGGGGGGGGCATTGCCCCCTCAGAAAGAATTTGTGCCCCCCAGGTCGATTGTTCACTCAAAACTGAAAATTCGTTCTCTCATTAATTACTAACACTCCCATCGTTCCAACCTTCAATATTTTAAAATATATGACATAGCAATTAAATTATGAAAAGGGTGAGATTAAAGCTCCTATATAGTCCAGAGATCCAGCACGTTTTCTTGTGAGATCAGGCTGAGAGATCCGGTCCGCGCGTCAGGTCAGGTGCGCCCGTAAATAGCCTTTAAAACGCGCACACGTCGATGGAGGCGCACTCAACTCACAAAGGAGAAAAGTGGGTGACATGAGACGAGCAGCTTAATTCATTACATGTTTTGGTTAACTAATTCTTTAAACACAACTCTCTTGAGCTCTAAAAGGAAGAAACGCTGAAGAAATTTGCTGTTAAAGAGACGCAACTGCCAGTCATTTTCACATTTGTTATTCGGGAAGATGTAGCCTAATAAAAATGTTTTAATAAAAATAAATAGTTCACCGCACAGTCACACAGTAGGCTACACTATAAATAATATTCAAATTTATTTATTTATTTATTATTATTATTATTACAATTAAGCTAAAATTGACAAAACGCAGAACCCTTTGAATGTTTGCTTTCATTTTGACATTGCTAAAAAGCGCACTTTTACAGTTGTGTAGAGAAACATCCCATTATGCAGCAGCAGTCAAGGTATAACACTTAATAAATGGCTTTCGGGTTTAAAGATGATCGGCCTGCGAAGTCAAGTTTACAGTGTTATAAATAGAATATAGTGCTTAAGTGGATTTACCGCGGATCAACCGAGAAACCTCTCACATGCTGCAGGTAAGCTGAATGATAATATTTTAAAATATGTAATTTAGGCTATACTGCTATTTGCTCAAGCAGAATTAAACAACATAAAATATTTTGTAGATCTATTTTAAGAGCTAAAATACAGTCAGCCAGTCAGCATATCGAGTTTGTTTTGACTTGTAGCTCATGGCCCTAAAATTAAAATAACCTGAAAACAAGCTATTAAAAAAGGCTTAATAAATAAACAAAATGACGGGTAGGCCTAGTAACCTAATGGTTTATGATGGTTTACAAATGATAACCGGACAATATCACGAATAAAAACACACTTATGATAGCCTAATATCTTTATTTTTTAAATGATGAAAAAAGGTATATAGCCTGAGTTGCGTGTTGTCCATGCCAAAATGTAACCAATTTTCACAGTAATAACTGAATTTTGGTATCTTTTTTAGGTAGGCTATTTTTCATGGCTACACTAATGCCTTAAAATGTAACTAATTAATTGTTTTAAATGACATTAGATTGTAACATTTAGCTTTTCCCTAACACTGATGTTGGTTGGGTAATAGGCTAGGTGAAGCGTGATGACTCGGTTAAGCTGATTTCACTATATTTATTTACCGGTTATACGAATCTTGCATGTGTGGGCATAATTTGAAGTCTTTTCCTGAAACTTTAAACATTCATAGGCCTGTTATTTGAAATAAAACAGAAATAAATAAGAAGAATAACATGATTTAAAGCACTATTTTGGCACTGAAGCAATGATCCGTCTGCATTAATAAGCAGTATTGTTGCATTACCGTCATTAATAAAATCAGTAATAGCGAAACTGTGCATATTATTATTACTATTAAAACGTATATTAGTGCCTTAGTTCAGTAACTTAAGCAGTAATGCAAAGTAATAAATAATAAAAGTGAATAAATAGCCCAAATGAATGGAACAAAAGAGACCAAAATCAGTCACCAGGTCTAGTGCCCCCCTGTGGATTTAAAATGCCCCCTCAGTTCTGACATCCTGGCGCTGGGCCTGCCTGTACCTTTCCTTTCCTCCTCTTCTGACCACCGAGTTATGATGTATTCTGTCTTGTGATTTATATGTAGGTGTTTGATTAGGTTTAGAATATTCCCACAGTACCTCTCTGATTTGTTACACGTGTCACAAACAGCATCGTTTAAGATTATGGAAGTGAAGTATCTCCACACATAACTTCGCTTGCGGTCACCCATACCCAATGACATGGTGACTGAACAACATGTGCCAGCCCAGTGGACTGAGAGGCCAGCTAGCGTGATCTGCAGTTAAACAGTGCCATATTACGCACATGACTTGGTAGGCGGAAGAATAAGTTGTTCCGACTAAGTTGGCATTATTCAGAGAAACTATGGTAACTGTAGTTATTTTCAGAAGTATTTCTATTTCCAATAAACTACATATTTGCTCACAAATATTGAAATATCGATATTTTGCTAAGATAATCAATTCTAGAACATACAAAGCTGGTATCGGAGATATCGATATTTTAGTATCGATCCGCACATCACTATCGGTCACCCACATCCAATGATAGCATGACTGACAACATGTGCCAGTGGACTGAGTAGCAAGCTAGCGCAATCTGCAGTTATACAGTGCCATATTACAAACATGACTTGGCAGGCGGAAGAACACGTAGTTCCGCCTAAGTTTACATTATCCAGATAAACAAGGGTAACTGTGTTTACTTTCTGCTTTATTTCTTTTCCAGTAAACTACATCTTAGATCCAAATTACTGAAGTATCGATATATTGACAAGATAATCGATTCTAGAACACACAAAGCTGGTGTCGGAGATATCGATATTTTAGTATGGATCCGCACATCACTAATCTGCAGATGCACTGTACAGCTAATGAAGAGGAAAGATGTTAAAGTGGCACAATACAGTATATAAAACACACATATTGAATAATACTCCAGTCTATACGGCAGCAGCAGGATATATACGAGCAGTTTATTCACAAAAAGCGATAAAAAAATAACTCAAGAGGTCATGTTTTCTGTTGAGCATTTAAGAGTGCAACTGCGAAACACTTGATTTATGGAAATGACTGGAGATTTGAGTAGTTTTCAGACATGTTTTCACATTGAGTATTGAAGATTTCAATTGCAAAAAACTACATTTATTGAACAAATATAAATAATATTACATCTTCATAAATCACTCAAATGTATTGGCCATGCAATGGATGGAAACCCAATAAAGGGATATAGTACTTTATTCCAGTTCGTTATCTCCACTGCATGGTGTTTACTATGATTAAACAGATCATCTAGACAGGATTTCTGTTTGAAGTTTGTACAAGAGTATGCTAAAATAAATGAGAAAGTCAGTTTAATGGTGAAGGGATTGATCAAATACGCTCATTGATGGAAGGATTGTGAAGAAATGTCATGTTCCCTTGTTAAAGTACTTTGTATTTTTAAAATACATAATACAGTATTTTATTTTGGTACATGTCTGGCTGCTTTATTTTGATAAATGTAAAATTGATGTATTTTTTTTTTAAATAGTTTAGTGTACTTCTGCTCATCCGTGCCTATACACGTGTTCATAAGAGTGCCATAGGCATGTTTTCTCTGTGATGTGCTGCTAAATAACCTCACTAAACTTTGTTAAAGAATAGTAGTAAAACTTAACCGAAAAATATCATTACAGATTCCTTTAAATAGGAATTTAGACCTGTAAATAACCAAGAAATAACATCAAAATCAGCTTTAAGACGTTCAGTTTACTATGCGCAGATGACCGCTTGAGCATAAGTTATAAAGGCCAGACGGAATCTGCAGACGTTTTCTGCTATTTCTGTGGAGAATTTTGGTTAAAATCTGCAGAATTATTTTGGGAGTATCCAGCGGAGTATCAAAACTAAAACCTTAATATATGAAGTAAAAAGTAATAAATTACTGAATAAAAACGGAATAAATTCAGATTTACGCAAGTAAATAAACAGAATTAATGATGGGCTAAAAATCTGCAGAAATCCGGAGATTCTGTGCGGGCCTAGATATAAGTCGGTGGTTCCCAACCTGGGGTGGGGCGCGGGAGAGGATAAGTGTTGAGGTAGAAAAAGGCATAAAAATTCCCCACTATTATTTAAGGCTGTGCAATTACTCAAAAATCAGATTTCGATTTTGGCCTTAAAACGATTATAAAAAAGCGTTAATCGAGATAAACGATTATTGCATCATATACCGCCTCTTAAAAGCGCGAAAGACCGCGTGCTTATATGTGTGTGCAGCACGCACACTCAGTCAGAAGCATGCGGCCGGTCAGCATTCAGTCTCATTCGCACACTGAGACGAGCAGAGAAGCGCAGACATCTAAAGTCATCTTAACGTGAGCGCTTTAATGGTCAAATAGGTGTCAAAACGCAGTGTTTAGTGATTATTTACATTAACCCTCATTTGTGTAATAAACAAATGAGTTGAGGATCAAAAGACGAAAAAGAGTAACCATTAAAGAGACAGCGAGAAATATTCCTGCTGCCGCCTGTTTTATTATTATTAATCAAACATAACGAAAACATGCCTCACTGCTCTTGACTGAAGGAATGCTGTAGCTAAAGTGTTTTTCTTACAGTGGAGATGCTTAAAGCAGTTTGTTTAATATTTTATTCTATTGTATTTATTTCTCTTTCCTTTGCAGGGTGGATAATAACTGTATGTAAACACTTAAAGTCAGAATTATTAACCCTCCTGAATATTAGCAAACCTTTTCCTGCCCAATTTCTGTTTAATGGAAAGAAAAAATGTCTTATTTCTGAACACAATAGTTTTGATATCTCATTTCTAATTACTGATTTCTTTTATTTTTGCTATGATGACAGCACATAATATTTTACTAGATATTTTTCTAAATACAAGCATTCAGATTAAAGTGCAGTTCAAAGGCTTAGTTTGTGTCATTAGGCAGGGCATTGTATAACAGTAGTTTCTCCTGCAGACAATCAGAAATATATATTGCTTAAGGGGGCTAATAATATTGACCTTAAAATGGTTTCAAAATATTTAAATCTGCTTTTATTCTGGCTAAAATAAAACAACTAAGCCTAGAAGAAAAATATTATATGAAATACTGTTAATGAAAATACTGTTATGAATTACTGGGGGCCCAAAGAAAAAGGTTGGCAACCACTGATATAAGTGATTCACATAGGCTAACACATATGGACAAAACCACATAACAAATAGGCTTATACGCCTAATATATTTCTCCTAGATCATTTAAAGGACAATAGTGAACAGGATCGAGTTTCGATCACTTTTTTAGATGCACTGCATTAGGAAGTGGAACAATGTTATTTTAATAATTAATTTATAAAAACCAAAACGACTCATTTTTATTTAAATAATCACTCAAGTAGTACTGTAAAAATGAGCTCATTTCAGTAGCGCAGTCTCATTTAGATATGTTGCCAGTTAGTTCGAAACCCACCAGTGTGTCTGGTAACAAGATGTTTTGGATATGGGAGTAACCTGTTTATTGTCACCACAACTCAGTATGTAAGAGTTATTGTTTATGTGTGTGTGGTCTTTCTATAAAACAGAAATAAAGAAGAAAAGTAAATATACATGAGAAATATTAATGACAATATACATATAAATAGATATTAGAGACAGATGGCTGGGGCATAAACAGATGAACATAAGGCAGCTATACAGATCAGATAGTGCTCACCGTGATATGTCTGGGCATGTTCAGCATGCATGACTATTTCAATAAGGTTGATTATAACTGCACAAATGCTTTTAAATAACCACTTACTAAATACAAAAAAAAAACAATTAATATGCATAAATAACATTAAGACTGAAAACTTATAAAGCAGAAATATTTACATTCTAGTCCAGCAAACAGCTGACCGCTAGTGCAAGTGGAGAAAAAGGCTAAGTGAACAGCGAAAAGTTAACCCTAAAGCCCTCACAATATATCACAAAGGTCTAAAACACACTTTCATATACCCACACGACCCATAACATAAGCAGGATTTATCATATGCAACGGCACAGACAGCTTTGTTAGCGATCAGTTTGTCTCACTTTCACATCTGCCGAGCGCAGTGGGCGGGTAGTTTTGCTGCACGTAGCTCGGCGAAGCTGATAGGCTGCCGGCATGTCTCTCAGCCAATGCTGATGTGTGTTTGTTTTTCCAGTCAAGATGAGGCTCATATATGCAGCACGGCGCCTCAACATTTCTGTTATCTGTGAAGTTAATATCAAAATGAAAATAGGCAGTTCCTTAAATCATGTTTTCATTTTATTGTTGAGAAAGTGAAACAACATAGCCAGGGTGATGTGAATAAGGATGTACAGTACACTGTTCCCTTTGAAGATTTACCCGCGTCCTCTGTAGTGTTTTCCATATCAAACTGAGGAGGGGGAGACTACAGTCTTCTAGTTACTCATGTCTCTCTATATACAAATACACTTTTTTAAACTTCATCTACACCAAGGCCCGCAGCAACCTCCTCCTACGCTGTTTCCTTAACCTGCAAATCTTTATTTTACAAATTGTATAGATCAAATAGTACTGTCTGCTTCTCAAGCTCTATGAGGAGTCTACAGTCAGAAGACAATCGCCTGTGATATCATGTCATTAGGTTTTTGATTGTCAGGTTGCTGTAGACCTAGTCATAGTAATATTTTTATAATTTTTTTTTTATTTTTTTCATAGTAATATTTTATAAAAAATATAATAATGGTTTTAATAATAGCCTATTTTGATATTCCAGATCTGTAAAGTAATACAGCTGCGGATAACTTAAAACAGCGATCACAAGTCTCTCATCAATCATTAAAACTATGCCAAAGACCTCGCTGTCACCTCAACAGAAACCCTGCAGTGCTTTCATTTGACTGAAGAATAAAAGGACGCGACTGAGGTAACGCTTTTTCCGCTCAAGCACACAGCGCGCAACAGCAAAACACTCGCGGCCGTTAGTAAATCATTAAACAGATGCCCCTTATGCAGCCAAACTTTAAAAATATATGAAGTATATTTTTTAATTGAATAACTGATACCATTAATCGGTTACAAACGCACCCTTTCGGTTAACGGTTAATTGTTTTTTTGGAGCATCCCTATAATTAAACCATATGCGCAGGCTCTAAAAAAATGTTTTTCCTCACGGCCACTCGCCGGAGATCCGGCATGGTGCTGGAATACTTTAAGCCCTGTAAAATATACAATAATGTTAAAGCAGGCACAATCGCCTCTCTCGATTATCCTACTCAGTGCTGCTGAACTGTTTGCTTTCTTTTAGACTTTCTATTGTATGAATTACGGCTGCATGAAATGATATAAAGGGAAGTGTGTTTGGTAATGTGCGCCGAGATGCATGATGGTTCTCTTTCATCTAATGCAGCCTGAATGATTTAAAATTATTAAATCAGAATACTTCAATCAAGAAAGCATACATGTATGATGTAAGACCCTTGCTTAACATTATTGTTTAAAAACACATTTTCAAAACTTCAGAAATGTTAATAAGACTTGCGCAGTACCACTTAAATACAGTATGAATAAGCTTACCGGATAGTCATAAAAGTAGTGCTTCTTTTACTCCGTGGTGGAAAGTTCTTAGAGTGTAGTCAATTTGCCATAACAACATGCAGTAAAGTTATATGTTCCATACCAATCGAGACGGGCATTTACGGCAGTTTCGGGTCCGGCCTTGATGCAAGGGCAAGACAACTGGTTGACAATCGTAAACGGTTTGGTTTTGGAAACCTTTGACATTTTACCCGTTATAAATTCTCCAGTTGAGAATCTCAGCCCTGGACAGAAGTCACACCCTTCAATGCGCCATTACAGAGCAATTGCAGTGCTTTTCTTGTAAGTAAAACCATAAGGTTTCACCCGGTTGCCATGGTGACCACACGGGAGGGGCATTCCGGAAACTGTTGCTTCCTCCCGAATATTTCACCCCTCTACCACCAACCTCAGGGTCACGACAGCGGGGGATTCCCACTCCCTCGACAAAACATCCCCAACGGCCCGAACAAGACTAGAACAGTCGTGGATCGGGAGTGGAGGGGGTCGTTGGCAGGGAGGCAGGAGCCAGAGAGGGGGAGGGACGGCAGTCCAGAAAGCGGCGTGCATTATGCACCTCAGTTTCGCATGGCTATTACCCCTCACATCACATCACGATGCGAAGCCGTGTTCACCGTTGGGTTCTACGAACTTCCTAACCCCCCACCCCCTTCTCCCCACTCAACTTTATTAATTCCGATACCTTCATGCTGTATACCATTGGGATTGTCATGGCAGGGATGAGTAAAATGTCCTCATGATGTCGATAGAGTACAGGAGCACCCTCTGACTCAAGAGTCTGGAGAAGACCTTCACTCTCTCCCAGCTCAATCCCATCAGTTCCAGTACTTTGGAGTTGCTGGCGAGCTAGAGTCCGCGTGCACCCAATGGAAACACGTGTATTTCGATCTTCCTCACACCCTGCTCCCGAGCGATCACATCTTTGTGCGGGCCGTAGTAGTCGAGCTTGCTCTTTCCGGCATTCTGGAGTGTGTCCTGAGCAAACTCATACCTCACCGTCACATCAATGACCAATGCCTTATTCCCGAGGATGAGTACCAAGTGGAGCCTTCTCAGTTCCCCAGCCGGAGTTCTGAAGGCCCAATCCTGGCGTGCTTCCCAACCCCGGGTTTAGGCTTCGGTCTTCAGGAGGTCACATATTTTATTGTGTCGCCTGATTCTTGCTGCCTGCACTGCCGGACACTTACCGAGGATGTGAGAGCTGGACTCCAACCAGGATGAGCACCACCTGTAGGCTGCACCCGCTTTGCTCCTGCCTCTATGTTGGAATTTGAGGGTGGGGTATACGCATGCTCGTAACTGCAACCCAGCTATGTAGTGCCGCTCCTTGAACCCTGCCGGCTTCACTAGCCAATCATTGGCCACCTTGTTCTCAAAGAAGCCAGCTATACCCACACCCTGAATTGGCAGGCCCATCCAGTGCTGGAATTCCTCCAGTCTCCAATCGCCCGGGGCAGGGCAGCAAGGCACCTCCTGGTTCAAGCTCGCCCCGAACATCTTTGGGAGCGTACTCTGCTCTAGGCCTGTGCAATTAATCGGAAATACGATTTTGATTTTGGCTCTTAACGATTATGAAAAACCATTAATCGAGATAAACTATTATTCCATCACGTACCGCCCCCTTCCCAGTTGTACACGTACGAAAACTCTTTGCCTCTGCAAAGCTCAGTTCCACGTGAAAATGACTAAAAGCATGTGCTGTAATGTTACTTTTGCAGCACGGCATGCGCATCATTCATATTTTTAAAAGCGCAAAAGAGGACATGCTGTTGTGTGTGTGCGCCGTGCTTAGCCTTGGACAGGTAGCGTGTGTTTTTGCACATGCTTAACCTTGGACAGCAGAGCACACGCACATCTACACCATCTTAATGTGAGCAATTGAATGGTCAAATACATGCACATTTGTGTCAGAGCGCGGTGTTTAGTGATTATTCATATTAACCCTCATTTGTGTAATAAACTAACAAGTTGAGAATCAAAAGACACGAAAAAGAGAAACCATATCAGAGCCGCACTATTCTTAAAGTGACAGCGTGTGGTATTCCTGCTGCTGCCGACTGTTTTTATTAATAATAAATAATAAAATCAAAAATACAGTTTGAACGTAACAGATTTAATAACTCATCTCTAATAACTGATTTCTTTTATCTTTGCTATGATGACAGCACATTATATTTTACTAGATGTTTTTCAAGATACTAGTATTCAGCTTAAAGTGACATTCAAAGGCTTCATTAGGATATATAGGCAAGTCATTGTATAACAGTAGTTTATTCTGCAGACAATCAAACATATAAACTGCTTAAAGGGGCTAATAATATCGAGCTATTAAAATAGGTTTCAAAATATTCAAACCTGCTTTTATTCTAGCTGAAATAAAACAAACAAGCCTTTCTCCAGAAGAAAAAAATATTATAGGAAATACTGTAAAAAACAAAACAAAACCTTTGTTAAACATAATTTGGGAAATATTTATATGAAAAAATAAGAGGACAATAATTTTGACTTTAACTGATAATCGTTTTGAATAATCGTGATTAAAATTATGACCAAAATAATCGTGATTATGATTTTTACCATAATCGAGCAGCCCTACTCTCCTCTCCCCCGGCCCGCATCCACGCCCTTTTGAATTTCGATGCAACTCGAGGGCTGCGCATTAGAGCTCTCACCAACGGGTCCGATGAGTTGGCTAAGCGGAATATCTGTCTCGCCTGCATTGATGGGATGTGCCGAGCAAGCTTTTGTATGCCAAGGCCGCCATTGCGGTTCCTGGCATAAAGCAGCCCATTACAGGTTGACGGTGGAAGATGCAGCCATCTCTTCACCGCCTTCCTGATTGTCTCATCCAGGTTTTGGAGTATGACATTGCCGGTCTCGCTGTGGTCAGCCAGGTAGTACAGCCGCGGGATGGCGAACTGATTAAGCATGTGTACCTTCTGGGAGGGTTTAAGCAACGACTTCCCAATGCTCTTGCACCACCGGTCCAGTGACACCTCAAGGTCAGGCTTCTCAATCCCCGCCCAGGGATTGATTTTTACTCACAGGTATTTAATGGAGTTTTCGATGCTTGTTAACTGCAGGGCCTTGCCCCCCAGAACCCATGGGGGGCAGTCATTTACCGTAAAGGCAGCTCTGCAGAGCCTGACCAAGAAACTGTGACACTTTTTGGGTTGGACTCTGAGGCCGGTGGTTTGGCAGAATTCGTCTACAAGTGCAAGGTTGTGTGCCATTCCCCCCAGGACCCTGCAACCAGTGCCAGGTCATCCGCGAACGCTAGGGCCGTCACTTTGTGGCCATCGACCTCATACCCATTGCCTGGTCAATCACAAAGACACTGTAATGAACCTTCACTTCATTCAAAGTAAACTTATTGATTGGAGCACATTGTCGGTATAGCATGCACATTTACATGAGGCAATTCAAGATTTAATTAGGTGATTAGTAAACTATCAGACACTTCAAACAATAAAATGGTACCTAGGATGACACAAACCTAACATAACATATTAGCATTAAATTCAGTGGTGTAGTTATAGAGAATGTCACAGGACACTTTACAGGATTATTGGAGTCACAGGTGACAATAGCTCTTTTATCAAGTAAATGTAGAAGTTAAATGTGCCAAAAATAACAGCATCTGCCCTTGAAACACTTGACAGTCAGATCTTTTTGGTCATATATATATATATATATATATATATATATATATATATATATATATATATATATATATATATATATATAAATAATCTGTATGCATGTACAATGTTGTATAAGCCTTGCTTAACATTTAATGTTTAAAAACACATTTTCAGAATGGTGCAGTACTATTAAAACACAGTATGAAAACAAGTTGACCAGAGTGCAGAGTTATAAATGTAGTGCATCTTTTATGTCGTGGAAGACAGTTCTTACAGACACCTAGAACTTTCTTACATACAGAAATGTTGTCCCGTGTGCTGGGGCTATCCACGGCAGTGATACCTTTGTGTATGACTCGTGCAGTAATATTAAAACACAGTATAAATACAAGTTGACCAGAGTGCAGACAGTTATGAAGGTAGTGAATATTCTGTTCTGTGGTGGACTTTGTCTTGTCATTCATTTATTTTGTAGTGGACTTGAATCTAGAGGTATGCAGTGCTACAGTCTCCCTCTTTTCTCGTTGTCCATACTGTGTTCAGGAACTATATTTGCATGATCTTGACCTGGAACTGATGGGTCTGCTGTAGCACAGTAGCCAGTCTACATACCCTGACAATAAACCCAAATTTTGGTAATATGTTACAATTTAAATGAGGTAATTCAAGATTAAATTAGGTGATTAGCAAACTGTCAGACACTACACACAATAAAATGGTACCTAGGATGACACAAAACCTAACATTAGCCGTGTTTCCATCCACCTTTTTTTATGAGCATTTTGCATGTGAGCACAAAACAACGGTTGATGATAACGCCATGATGCGCATACATTTTTAAAAATGCAAATAAAAACTTGCGCATAACCGAGTAGGATTACCTTTTTATTTGATAAGAAAAGATGCGCATAAACTAAGATGGAAACACTTTTACCACACACATTTCAGCATGTGCATTAAAAAAGGTCATGTAATTTTCGATCATGTGAAGTTAAAAATGTGTGTGAATGGATAAACCAGCAGGCTGAGCACACTGTAGAACATCTGGGGCCTCATGCACAAAGACTTGCGTTGAAATCATACTAAAACATTGCGTACGCACAAAGCTGTAAATGTGTGTGCGCAGTAAGAAATTCAGATGTATGAAACACTGCGTACGCCGAATCACACGCTTATTATCTTTGTACATCTGAATGAACGTGAAACTGAGCGCAACATGCACGAGCACAAAACCCCTCCCTGCCTCCTCCCCTGTATGAATATGTCCCATCAAATAAGTTACAGGTGGAATGTTTACCTTGATATGTCCACCAAATTGGTCAAAAGCTCAACAGATTGCTCTGAGGTGCCTTCAGGTGTTAAAACTCAAAATTCCTTTGTAGGGCTGCACGATATTGGAAAAAATTTACATTGCGATATCTTTTTTCCCTGCGAGATATATATATATATATATATATATATATATATATATATATATATATATATATATACACTTAAGATATACTCTTGCACTCATTACATACAGTTTCACTGTTTTATCTGCTGCACCACTGACTAAAATTCTTCCACAAAGAACTAGATCAAGTTTTTTTTGGCTGGTGGAGGACCAAGAATGACTCAGCAGCGGCCTCACTCATCTATTTGGGTGTCTAAAAGTTAATAAGTGATGGGCATAGATGTATATATCTATGAGTGATGGGAAGCTATGCTTAGCTTAGCATATATCTTACCGTCTGCAAATGACAGTAATTTAAACGTACCATAAAACTCCTATAAGTGCATACAATTCGACACAACTACACAAGCATCATTTTAACGTTTATAACCGAACGTTAACGTTACTCTGTCAACAGCCTATTGTCTTAATTACCGCACTAACAGAGCTAACTTACGTAAACAGAGTGCAACAGATTGCAGACGTCAATAATGCAGCGTGATGGAATAATATACCGATCAAACTCCGCTTTAAGTACGCTACAAGTTTAAAAACTGCCTCTGGAACCCAGTTCAGATACAAACATTTATTTAACAAAAATAGTAATGAAGTAAAGTATTTTTCGCTCAGCCAAACCTTCTCTGTTGCTGTGTGGAGCAGCAGCCTGCGTCAGTCACCTTTTACCCCGGCCCCTGAACATCTCACTCACTCACTCACTCACTCACTCACGCGGGCATGCACTGCGGTCTCATGAGGAAATGCAGATTTTTTTATAGGTTTTTCTTGTTCCCGAGGCCTTCTCTGCAGCTTTTCTTGGGAAAAACTCAGATAACCAATCGAAATAACCCCCGCATGGGTAAAACAAAGTCGAAGGGTTCATTATGCTAACAACCTAGCAGCTCAGTTTAGGTCCAGTCTGATCAATAGGACGACTATGCTCTAGGGGTAGGCCAGTTCCCGGTCCGACTTAACAGTCAAATTGATATAGGAAGTTCCAGTGTCTTCCGAATTCGGCCTAACGTGTACCCATCTCCCCACAGCTCCTGATCCAAGAGACAGAAGTGTGCCTGTTGCACCCCAGACAGAGAGCGTTTCGGCAGAGCCCTGGGTGATCAGAGTACCTTGATATGGTACAGTGCCTCCTCTGACACTCGAAAGAAAAGTGCAGCCAACTCGTTGTGGTATTTGTCGATTTTGCACAGGCATTCGACAGTCTCCCAT
Source organism: Danio rerio (assembly GCF_052040795.2). NCBI lineage: Eukaryota > Metazoa > Chordata > Actinopteri > Cypriniformes > Danionidae > Danio > Danio rerio. The sequence continues at coordinate 370,015 of NC_141025.1, read as the reverse complement.
TATGTTGGACGTGGACCCCCATATGATAAATGTAATTCAGGAGATTTGTAGAAACAGCTGCACAAGTGTCGAGGTAGGCTGGAACGAGGGACCAGAAATCCCAGTGAGAACGTATTATGAGTATGACTTTTCCAAGAACACTGGCATCCAGATCCAACCCAAGCCAAGGTCAATCCCTGGGTAGGGATGTAAAAGCCTGACCTAGTGGTCTCTTTGGGCAAATGGTGCAAGTGCTTTGAAAAGGCGCTACTTCAAACCCTCTCATAAGGTATATGTACTCAATCTGTTTGCCCTCCGACAGCTTGTCTACTTGTCTGATGACGATGAAGCTGGTGACGGCATGCATTGATATCTATAAGCTAACTCGGCAAATCCCATCAATGCAAGTGAGGCGGATCATCTACCTAGCCAACTCTTTAGACCCACTGTTGAGAGCCCTAATGGACAACCCCCAAGTCGAGTCTATTTTCAAGACACTCACAGCCTGTTATTATTATTATTATGAATATTATTAGTACTACTTATTTTTGTTTCATTAGTTAACTTATTTTTTGTGCATTTCCTTATTTTTTTTTGCTTTTATATTATTTAATTATTATTATTTTAACTGTTTTAATCATTTATTTTAATTACTCGTTAACTGGAACTACTTAAATTTGGTTTATTTATATGACTTCCTTCATACAGAGGTATTTGACTGTCATTACTGTTTATGCTAAGGTTTCAGCGGCACAGCCCCAATCTTTCTGTTTGAGTTCTTTGGCACAATACTTTAAGAAATCCAGTCATTATCCAGGGACCAAGTGGGAATTATTTTATTACAAAAAGTCGAGTTGAGTTTAATACAGACAGCCAGTTTATATTGAGATTAAATCTGATATACAGTTAAAGTCAGAATTATTCACCCCCTGTTTATTTTTTTCCCCAATTTCTGTTTAACAGAGATTTTTTTCAGCACATTTCTAATCATTATAGTGTTAATAACTCATCTCTAATAACTGATTTATTTTCTCTTTGTCATGACGACAGTAAATAATATCTGACTAGATATTCTTCAAGACACTTCTATACAGCTTAAAGTGACATGTAAAGGCTTCATTAGGGTAATTAGGGTAACTAGGCAGGTTAGGGTAATTAGGCAAGTTATTGTATAATGATGGTTTGTTCTGTAGACTATTGAAAAATATATTACATAACGGGGCTAATAATATTGACCTTAAAATGGTGTTTAAAAAATTAAAAACTGCTTTTATTGTAGCCAAAATAAAACAAATAAGATTTTCTCCAGAAGAACAAATATTATCAGACATACTGTGAACATTTCCTGAATTTGTTCAACATCACTTTGTGAAATATTTAAAAAAAAAAAAAAAAAAAAAAAAATCAAAGGGGGGCGAATAATTCTGACTTCAACTGTATGTCCATCAGAACACACAGATGCACACACACACGAATTATAAACACATGAGGGGGAATCCTACTCTTAACTCTGTAATTTACGTAGGGAATCATGTGTCTTGTTTTATAATAATAATAATAATAAGAATAAAGGTGATAAACATTTTTTAATCACTATAAAATATTTCATTTAAGTATTGGTATTGATATCAAGGATCCTTGTTCTGAAATACTTGGTATCTGATCGAAAAGAAAAATATTGGTATCTTCCATCCCTGGACAAAAGATACAAGGTATAAGATCTTATATATATATATATATATAATAAAACATATGTATGCAAATGTATGGAAATACCGGAAATGGTGTTAAAAATCATATCACCATTATTGAAAAAAATCTATCGCAAAATATATTGATATCAAATTATTGTCCAGCCCTATGTATGGTCGTGTTCTATGAGGCTGTGTTCGAGAGTTTAATAAGGTACGGCATCACAGCCTGGTTGGGCAACTTGTCTGTGCAGCTGAGATCTAAAGTATTACGTTTGATTCACACTGCCTGGAAAATTACCGGCGTATCAGAGCTGATGTTCCCTTTAGGGAAAAGGTTCAGAGCAAGGTTATTATAGTTAACGAAAACTAACGAGAAAACGAAAACTAAAATGTTAAATAATTGTCGATAACTGAAATAATGTATTGTGTACATACAAAACTAACTGAAACTAACTAGAATTAGAGCAAAAACCCCCTTCGTTTTCGTATTTGTGAATGTATTTAATACATAATCTTACTGTAAGCCTTTTAGAAGTAAATCTTATTCGCGCTGCGGCTGCAGGTGCGGCACCTCAGAGTCTGTAATCCTTTATTAGCCATTAGCCAGATTGAGCCGCTTCTCCTCCAGTCATCCTCGCTGTTGCTCCCGCGACAAAAACAACGAATGGACATGACAGCAGCAGGGCGACAGCATTAAATACATACACTTTAAGCTATTACTTTAACACGTTTGTGCCCAATAATGAGGTTTATATCTGTATCGCGAACGAATCTTTTTAACTGGATCTTCTAAGTAAACCGGTTGAACTAGTTCACCAAATCGAACTGAATCATTTGAAAAGAATTGCGTCTCCAGTAAGCACTTATCCACCAACTACTTACATTAAAACAAGCTTAATACTTCCCCGTTGACTCTAAATAATCCAATATATACTCTCATTCAGTTATGAGAACAGCAACGTTACATTGATAAGCAGTGAACTGATAATACTGCGCATGCGTGATTCAGTGAACCAAACAAAAGCAGTACAGCCTGCTGTATGACTGAACTGATACTGTAACAACTGCAGCGCGGGTAAACAGAGCTTAAATGAGAGGATCTGGTGAAAAACACAAGTTTGTTTCATAACAGAAAATCATATTGAAGTTTAAATAAGTGAATCAATATTCAGTGGGTTGCAAAACTTTACTGTAAGACATTTTTCAGATCATGATGATGTTTTAACTGACTGAAATGACTATTGTTGACTACATAATGTAGAGTTCTAACATCCACATTAGAAACTTGAATTTCCCATCACCAGGCCCGGATTAATAATTCATAGGCCGCTGGGCACAATGTCTTGTAGGCCCCCTATAGCAACACCCCACAGTTGAGTTAAAAATAAGATTAATATAATATTTGTTAAATAAAATTTATCTATAATGTGTTGGCCACATTTTAAAAATAAATGATATACACTACATATATTTCTAGTCTACAGAGATTTAACTTAATTTCAAGGCATTTAAAGCACACTTTGAAAAAAAAAATACTAAAACAACTATAGGGGAAATTAATGGACTTTAACATACTTGTTCAAGTTCACTGAAGCAGTACTAAAATGTATATTTAAGGGTATTTTAATGTATAACTTCTACAAACTGACAATGCACATGATTTGAATAACACCTCTCCAATCCAGTTCTAGGAATCGAAGTCCTCCATAATACACACACTTATTGATGATTCCTACTTGTCTTCCTTATGATAAGAGTAGGCAAAATCCAAGTGCGGACGAGCCCATGGCCAGTACCCATAATTAGGGATGCACCGATATGGATTTTTTGGCCGATACCGATAATTCTTCAGACTTGGAGGCCGATAGCCGATATGTATAGGCTGATATTTATAAATATTTCAAAATGATATATTTTTATACAGCAAACCTCATAAAAGATTGAACTGCTCTGATAAACCGAATAGTCTATACTCAGAGCAAAACAGCTATAACTTCAAAATTGCAAGGTTATTATAGACCTATATTCACCATTTCACATAAATCAGCAGGCACAAATACATTACTTTTCTTCATAGCAACTTGACTGTTACATAAAATTAAAGTTTAAATAAGAAAATGGGATTTAATCAACAAGCAAGTAAATGTATTTAAATAAGATGAAAATGAAAGCTAAGGACTGAAACCAGCTCAAATGGTCATGAATAAAACGTGTTACAGTGACGTACACATGTACAAATATGTCATGTCCGAAAAAGCCTTTTTAGAGGTGTTTTGACTGTTCAGAGCCACCGTACAAGCCAACAGCTAAATACATATGGTACGTTTAGAAAATGCAGCACAGATTCATCCTACTAGGCGTTTTAGATTCTTTTGAACACATGTAGCTGCTGCTTGTCAATCAGACACTTCTGCGCTCGTTCTTGCTGTCAATCGCCGGAAAATGATCGATGAAAAGTTTATGATAAACCGCTGAGAGTTTCACTCGACTGTAGAGGCAGACTCGCCATCAGAGTCAGATTTTCATACAAAACTGTTTTGCATCCTCTACGCCTCTCTTGGCACGATATGCAGACCGTAATGGGTCCAGCAACCGTCATTATGTAACCTTTTATTTCCTTTTCAAGAGCCTTCATGATCAAGGAGGTCAAGGCAATAGGCGTTAATCATTTAAAGATTTTGACTTAGCTTTTTTAGGTATTTGTACAATAATTGAGCTCTTCCATAGTTCAGGTAACTGCCCTAGATCTAAGGATGATTGGAAAAGTGAATGGAGAACTCCACTTACCTGTTCAGCACAGTGACTTCATGTTCACCCTCATATACCATCAGGACCAGGGGACTTATTTTGTGGTGTTAAATGGGTTCAATTTAAAATGATCAGTAATACATAAGCTATCTTTAAATAATGCAATCGCATCATCAGTTGAAACTGCATCAAATCCAGAAAAAATGAATTGTATTTGTCAGCCAAACATAAATCAGTATCACTCTCATTAGCCATACATTGATTTACAACCTGTGTAGTGACTGCAGCCATACTTTTAATGCCTTTCCAGGCCGCCTTCAGCTTGCCTTGCATAAAACTCCTTCAATCTTATTTTTATATGTATTTTTAGCTGTCTTAACTGCTTTTTTAACTTCCTTGTTAATCTGTTTTTCTCCTCGTTAGTTCCAGAGTGAAATACTCTCTTCTTCTTCAGTATACTTGTTAACTCTTTCGTTACCCATGGTTTGTTATTGGGATACAGGGAAATCTTTTTTGTTGGTATAACAGAATCAACACAGATGTAATATAGTTGGAGATAGAAACAACTTGCTCGTTTAGATCGGGACATGTGTTCAAGAACATATTCCAATCGGTGCAATCAAACAACCCCTTAAATCTTCAATAAGGTGTCCATCTTGAACAAGCCGTATTTCCCTCTTCACTTGCTTAACTATTGGAACATACAAAGAAGACAGCAAAACCATATTATGGTCAGATATACCGAGAGGAACTGCACGATTCTGGCTAAAATGAGAATCGCGATTTTTTTGCTTAAAATAAAGATCAGGATTTTCTCACGATTCTGTAGATGTAAAATAAAGGTGTGGTAAAAACAAACATACGGCACAACATCGATAATAATATTGTGTGGTCTACTGGTTTCTATAAATAATTCTATTCTACTTATAATAATTATGATGTTGAATTATTATGTTTGAGACATGCTTGCAATCTGTCATTAAAAATCAGACATTTGCCATTATCAGATTAAATTCAACAACAATATATAGGCTAGAGTAGTTAAACTGACATTGTAAACATTTATTTTCATGCACAACTGTGAGTTCACTATGAAAGAAAAAAACATCAAATGATTGACACAATCGTAATTCTAAAATGCGACATGATCATTTAAATGAAGTGCACACTTTCGGTTTTATTTTGACTGCTAAGTGCTTGTTCATACTTCGCGCGGCTCCCAAATGATCACTCTGTGCCACAAACAGAACATTATTTACAACTGTATTACCTGTTACTCGCAACATATGCAGGTTCTGTTCACTAAAGTAGATGCGCGCGCGTCTATCATTAAATAGAGCGCGCGCGCCCTCTCTGTGAAAACAGCTCACGGACAACAGCTCGTCACGTGTGATCTCCTGGCCGCAAAAACATCATTATAAGACAAAACTGACATTTTTAGGTGAATTATACCTTATAAATACATTATGCGACTCATTCAACATCATTTGGAGGTGTCAATGTCACTGAGCAACGTGTGTGAAACATTAAACAGACTCGCGCAGCCGCCTTTTCTTCTCTCCTGAACTTGAAAATATGATTGGCAGAATTGTAGAAATGCTGGATTAAGATCGTCTAGGAGATTGCGATCTTTTAACGATTAATTGTGCAGCTCTAGTACCAAGAGGAGGTAATGATCTTTACGCTCCCAAAACTGACCCATAACATCTGCCCAAGACTTTATCAGCACGTGTGGGGCATGCGACATATTGGTAATATCCCTTTAAATATTTGTCCATAAAACAATAATTAAAATCCCCTAGGATTAATTAAGGGGCATCTGTGGATATATTATCCAGTTTGTCCAGAACACTTTCAACAGTTTTAAACACCGTATCTATAGGAGCCATATTACTTTTCATTTAATTATAATGTTTATTTGTATACTGATTGGTTTGGGTTTCACAGTGACGTTTTATGTTTTGGTCACGTGGGCATAACTGGCACCTGCTCGAACATATAAAGCGCGTGCACAATCACACAGGTGGAGGAGAGAAGGAGAGTGGGGTAGCCGTATTTTTTGTTGACCGCAAACAGCAGCGCAAACCAAGCAACGCAAAACTGTATCACAACGGCACACGCAACAATCATCACACCAACGCAATAATCGGCACCATACAAAACAGGTATTCAAAGACACAAATTGCTGTATTGTTTTTTCATGCTTCAATTTACATAAAGTTTTCCATATAACATCTTGGGCTCAGTGTCTCTGTCTAAAGCCACCAGCGCGTCACAAATAAAGGACCCTCACTGCCTCTCGAGCGACTTATAGGAGGCATCAGGAAGTCGCAATAGTATCAATTTGAGCACGTGGGTGTATGTAGACAACAACAAAGAACAGCTGAGGCAATTCCCGTGGAAAATATTTATCTTTATTTATATTCATCTCATTTGTGGAAGAATAAATTATTTTACAGTAAATGCCTCTAATCAAAACATCCAACTCAAAATGCCAATTCGACTTACAGTAGTGCAAAACTTCATTAATAAACGATTTAATGTGTGCAAAACAACGGCAGTGGCTTATCTGTACCTATTAAAGCAAACACAAAACAGAATAAATGAGCAATCAGCACATTCCCTACATACAACACATCATACACATGATGATTCTCAAATGAATGTGTCCAGGATCCAAACATCAGTCTACACTCTACACTGAGAACAAAACTTTCATGCAAACGCAGAATCACACTCCATGAAAGAAAATGAGCGAACTCACTGGTTTTGATCCTCTGAAGCACTCGTAGCGATTAGCACCTGTGTGACCTGTTCTGCTTCTCTCCCCTGCTCCATCTCCACTAGCGTGGTCTGAATCCCCCTTCCTCAAAGATCGCATGAGCAGCACATTAAGCCATCAGATAAGCAAAATCACCCCACAAGCATCTACTACATCTCACAAGTTGACACAAAACTGTAAACGTCCTCTACTTAACAGTTTTATCCACTTTCTCTGTGTGTGTGTGTGTGTGTGTGTGTGTGACTGCGCTCTCTGTATCCGACGTGCACTGCTCTCCCCGCGTTTGTGTGTGCGTAAACTCTTAAAGGGGCAGCACTTAAAAACAAGCGAAACTAAATATGATTATTAAATATGATTAGTTAAATGATTAATTTAGACCCAGCAGCTATAGAACAATTTTTAAAACCACAAGAACTACAGTTACTAGTGTTGCCCATTGATAAACATTAAGGAAAAACCAAGACATTAAGAGTTTGTGATGAAGGATGAGGTCGCTTCTTTGTCCCATTTATTTTATTGTAGAGATTTGGTGAAGGTGGGTCATTTGTCAGCCTTATGATAAACAACATACAGAACTTTAAGAGCACAGAGGGGTTAAAAAATACAACTTCTTCATTTTACCTTTACCTTACCCAAATTTAACCTTTTCATTTTTGTTGTTAACTTATAATATATTGCTTGAAATGAAGTGTACTGTTGCCAACTATTTTTTGTTTAATCTTATAAAGCTGCACTTGATGAAGCTGATGCACGAACTGAGGAGCTACAGAAAGAAGCTAAAGATATCAGCAAAGAATGAGATGCTTGAGTTAAACCTTCATTTCCCAGAGTCCTCTTGCCACAAGTTACACACGGTTTTCATCTGCAAAAACATTCACCGTTTTCTGGGATTGTATTGCACCATCAGCAGAAATCTTAATACTGGACAAAGAGTCAAACAGTTGCTGAGGATGACACAACAGCAAGTCCTCAGAGATCAGGGGCTGCGTCCAAAACCGCCCACTACTCAGTAGGTACTGCAATTGAATTTGAAGTACTACTCGGCTGTTAGAAAAGCACATTCTATACAGTATGAATTTTGTTATGGTCACGTGACTGACCTCAGCGCAGCGTGCATGAGATGTGCAATAACAATTTGCTGGAAGTAGTAAGTCATCCGGGTACTTCTCAGTACTTCTCACATACTGAATTTTGAGTTCTATGAATTCAGACACACTACTTGACTCGCATACTGATTTTAGCCCACTGTATAGTATGGAAGTATGCGGTTTTGGACGCAGTCAGGGTGTCTGGCACCTCTACCCATATGGTGTTTGGGTCAGAAAAGGTTCAGCACAAAATAAAAACACTAAATAATACACAAATTACGTTAAGGTGCTTTTTTTCTTGTAAAAGTTATTTCCTGACCTGGTGCCAAATTCTGAGTAACAAAATAAATAATAGGCAGGGGAAACACAAATGGATATACACAAAGTCAAAACGTATACAACAGCACGTACAATCAACAGAAACAACTTAGCATCAGGAATAACTATTTCACATCAACTCAAACAACACGCCAACGTAACTCGCTCTCGCCCGCACCTGTTGGTCTCTTTTTAAAGGACGCCCTGGGTAACCTCCTCCAATCCCAGGGCTCATCGCCTGTGTAACTGGGGCGGGGCCTGCAGGTGTAAAGAGAGGAAAAGAAAGAGACACACACACAGACAAACACATCTGCCAACGCAACACACACGTACATCCAAATTGCCCCAGTTACGAGGTGTGGTATTTACAGTACGTTTCTGGTAAAGCCCCCCTCCCCAGAGAACCTTTTGTCAGATTACTGTAACACACTTTTTGACTTTTGTTCACACTTTATGTTTCATAAAAAAAGAAATGATATTGTTAAAAATAAAAAAGAATTAATATGTTGTTGAAAACACGCTTGCATGTGTAAACACACTAACACACACACACACACATTCAAAAAAAGAATTAAACTAATATCTGATACGTTAATGAAAATTAAATTACTGTTTGTAAAAGTAAATATGTATCGTACATTTATGTATGATATATATATAAATGTAAGTTTTGCATCATATAGTGTATTTAACTATTTATTATCAGAATTTGCAGTCATCACCCCCTACTGTTTTTAAAACTAGAAAGACGACCTCCAAATCAGCTTCCTTAAATTGGACATGTTTTTAGTTTTTCAAAGGGCTTTTTGTCTTCGACTTTAAACACTTCTAATCCTTCTTCAACACTGGTGAATTTATTTCCCGATGGCAGACAAGTTTAAAGGTAGGGCTACTATTTTTTAATGTTAATTACATTTAACTTATCAAGCCTTTTTCTAAATTCATTTACATTTTTCTTTTGAGCTCCAATCAAGTGTTTGAGCTCAGTTGGTGTTTCTGTGTGGAGTTTACATGTTCTCCCTGCGTTTGCGGATCCACATCCGCTGCGTAAAAACGTGCTGGATAAGTTGGCGGTTCATTCCGCTGTGGTGACCCCGGATTAATAAAGGGATTAAGCCAACAAGAAAATGAATGAATTGGAGATGATCCTGGAAACAATTTGTAAGTAATTTAGTTTTTTCCTGTATAAATGATGAAGCTCAACTTGAAGCAACTACGTCACTGCCTACAGACACGCATTGCTTCGTAGATCATGAGGTAGGAGCCAACGAATCAGTTGTAGAGACAGAGTCTTCAGTGGATTTTGTTTCAACGCAGACCAACGCATCGTCTTTTAAATTGAACACGGGGGAGGCAACATCTCAGAGACCCGGAAACTGAACGGATCATCTGTTGGATACGGTGTTGGAAAGAATCAGAAAATAATATTAAAACCAGAAAAGGATTCTGACGATGTATGCTGATGAGGCTGAAGATCTTTGCCAGGACCTGACGAGTTCGGGTTTAATTTCTATCATTTTAGACGGAGCCGGGTCGGGCTTGGCTTGCCCAGTAAATGAATAGTCATGTGATGCATTTCAATTAGCGCAAGAAAGTAATCCAATCGTTTGTTACAACATTAAAAACCCTCCCTGCAAAGGTAAAACAAATGATGACGGAGAAGTTGAAAAGAGCAGTTTTTGACAGCGGTCAGGCCAGCTCGATAAGAACAGTCATTCTAGCGCCAAGGTATGTCGGTGGTCGCTCGTACACTGCGTACAGTAAAGAGCTACACAGCTATGTTATGGCTCTGTCCACTGAGAGCAGTTAACCCCAATCTCTGTTGTTGCCATCAGCTGTTCTCAGGCAGAATCATCTCTCAAAATTCTGCACACAGAGATACATACACACAGCAGTTCTGAGTGATGCATCTACCCACATCTGCTTTTCCTCCTAGCCCTGTCTGAACTCTTGACCTGTGTATGCACCAGGAGCAGATCCCAATCTGTACATAGTAATAAATCGCACTGGACACAGCAGGATAGCTTCACGTCTTCTTTTTATTGATCCCTAAAATACATGGGACACTCCATCAGAAAGAAACTCTCCACGCTTTCCTCTTCTTTCACACACAATTCAAACACAAGTGGAGGAGAAACGTTCACACGTCTTGCCTCGTCAGCATCTAAACTCGGACTGAGGCTGACGCAACTCTCCCGCACTCTCCGACTGTTTCTCAATATGCGTTCTTCAGCGGTCTTGCGTCCTCGTGCAACATCATGATCAGCTGCCTAAGTTCAGTTCCAATACTCAAGACCGCAAGTACGGAGGACGCGTGAAACTTCCCGGATGTGATCTTGATATCGAGGACGCACTGATGCAGACTTCAACAGCGAGCTCGCTCTGGAAGTCCCAGAAATCATTGCGACTGGAGGTGGGAAGCGCAGCATTTTATTTAGATTTATTATTAAAGTTCAGAGATATGACTTATTTACCTCAGGAGTTTCCCTAAATGAAACGGTGAAGGTAAACATTACCATGGACATCTTAATAAAGGAATAAACACATTAAGGGTGTTTGTTTGTTGAAATTTGTATTAAAATGTTTGATTTATATTGTGCAGAGTATATTTATAATGTTTTTATGCAGAGTATATATTTTGAAAAGGGGAAAAACAATAAATGGTTGTATGAATGCTGTAATGTTTAAATAATTTACCATTTAAAACACGTGAAGCTCATGTGACCATCAGGAAGAACGCAGCATCTCAATTCTCACAGGATGCGTTCTCTGCCCTCAGGATCTCCTGAGTTCATTCCTCCGAGGACACCTGGCAAGACCGGTCTCCACAAGAACGCAAGTCCGTTCTCTGCGTTCTTGGAATTGAGAAACAGCCTCCGTGAAAAGAGCGCGCAACACTGATTGCGGTCCCACTTAAACAAACGCCGAAATTAAAGTTCCTACGTCCGGCTGATATATAATACATAAATGAATTGTTTTTGTTCTTTGTAAGTTCATCATTTCACTTCCCTACTGACTACACACCCATCTAGGCAGTGGTTCCCAACTTTTTCTTGCCTGAGACCCCTTTTTCCCCATAAAATATTGTAAGGCCCTCCTCCGCATTTAATGATAAAATCACTCATATAAGTTTGCAGTAATGATGACAAAACAAATAGATTTCAAACAAACGGTATGGTTAATACTATATCTAGTTATGCACAAACAGTAGCCTAATGTTTCCCAGAGATGGGTTGCAGCTGGAAAAGCATCCGCTGCATAAAACATATGCTGGATAAGTTGGCGGTTCATTCCGCTGTGGCGACCCCGGAATAATAAAGGGACTAAGCTGAAAAGAAAATGAATGAATAAAAGCCTAAAGTAAAATATAGAGCAAAACATCAGTAGGCCATTTGTAACTGAAAAACACAAGCCTTTGGCCTTTCAATTGGCCCTATTTGAAAATCAATAACAGAAATATCAGTGTTCACACTGGTTTATAAGTGGAAAAATAATATAGGCTATTACATTTACTACTTGCATGGTATTTGTTATACTTTATCAATCAGTGTGAGGATTGCTGCGAGGCGAATCAGTGAGACTGTCTTTTTGTGGAGGACGGATTACAAATTTGTCACATTTTGGTCAGCTAGGGCAGTGGGTGTTTTGTAGGTTGCTATGCAACCATCAGATGTTTTCTCAGAGGATGACAAGCTGACAAAACATTGCTGTCGCTCTGATAAAAGGAGAAATTTATGGAGAAAAGTACAAAACACTGCAGTGTTGGTTGTGTTCTGTGTTTGTCCAAGAAAATTATTTTTACCGAAATGTGAATATTCCATACAAGCTGAAGCTGATAGGCCAATTCTTGCCACGTGACTCACGGCGCGCTCGTGTCACGGCCTGGGGTTCATTGTCGTGAGCGTGTCATGCTGCTATTGCGCACAGGCCACGCATCTCCATTGGAAACAATAAACTGTAAATTGTGGTGCTCAAGTGACCGAGACGAAAGTGAGAGAGTACGGTCATTTTTCAAAATAAAACATCGTTCAGACTCAGTTAAAAAAAATAAACGAAAATAAATTATGATTTCTTGTGCGGCCCGGTACCAATTGATCCACAGACCAGTGGTTGAGCTAGGGGATAAAATGAACTAAGGCAACATGATCATTTTCCTAATTCTCCACTGCTAACAATTTTTAAAAATATGACGCGACCCCCCACAAAGCTCGCTGAGGCCCCCTTGTGGGCCGCGACCCCCCTGTTGGAACCCCCCTGTCTCTAGCCAACACACACACAATGCTCTTGTGGTTTGAGCAGTTAGTTAGAAACATTATAACGGATTAAGTAGAAGTACGCTATCTCAGGAGACATCATCATATATGACAAAAACACATCAGGAGCAGTGAGGAAAATGGGAGTATATTCCTCCAACAACAAAAATACATCAAAAGAAAAGAGTGATTAGTAAGACAATGGAGCAATATTTTCCTCATCTGCCCCAGTTCTCCTTTCTGTATAGAAGAGTCACACGTCACAGCTGCAACCCAGACAGGGACTTTCTGCAAGACTGGTTTGTTGCAGATTTACTTATTTGACATTATAGAGGTGGAAAGTTCCTGCCTCATTCTAAAGTCAAACAGAATATCTCGACATTTCACCATGTGGACTTATTAGATTATTATGGTTTGAGCAAACACATGTATATAGGCTAAATAAGCATGAGCACATATATATATAAATATATATTATTTAAAAAAAGCATTAGAGTGAAATTTTAATCCTTCAGTACCAAACATGAGAATGGGTAGCAAAAGGCAGAGCTGAACACTACTGGTTTACAGAGAAACGGCATGTTTAAAATACACAGCGAGAGATTACAGTGGATTTATATATATATTAGGGATGCACCGATGTGGATTTTTTGGCCAATAACTGATAATTCTTCAGACTTGGAGGCTGATAGCCCATATATATAGGCCGATAATTACAAATATTTCAAAATGTTATATTTTTATACAGCAAACTTCATAAAAGCTGAAACTCAGCTCTTTTGAACTGAATAGTCTATAAAAGCAAAAAAAGCTATGATTTCACAATTACAAGGTGATTATAGACCTGAATTCACCATTTCACATAATCAGCAGGCAAAAAGTACATTACTTCATTTTCTTCACAGGAAATGAACATGCAAACTGACTGATGCATAAAATTAAATAAGTAAAAAAAATTGGGATTTAATCAACAAGAAAGTTCAATATATTTTAAACAAAATGAAAATGAAAGAGCTAAGGACTGAAACCAGCTCATATGTTCTTGAATTAAACATGCTACAGTAATGTAACTTACGTGTAAAAACCTGAAAAAGCCTTTTTTTAGAGGTGTTTTGACAGCTCTGAGCCACTGTACAAGTGAAAAGCTGAATACTGAATGTATTATTTTACAAAATGCGACATAAATTCATCATATTTGGCATTTTAGATTCTTTTGAACATGTAGCATCAACGCTTCTGCGCTTGTTCTTGCTGTCAATCGCGGGGAAAATGATCGATGAAAAGTTTATGATAAACCGATGTGACGGCACAGATTTGCCCTCGGATTTTGATGCAAACCTGATAATTGAGCTCAGATGTCTTTATGACAAACACAGAGCAGAATATAAAGACTGTGTGGAGATTGTAAAGATTGTGTGGCCCGTATGCTGGATCCAGTGACCGGTGCACCTAGGCTCTCCCTGCTGATCTGTGAAGGCTCAAGGCTGTCAGATCTATGTGTGTGTGTGTGTGTGTGTGCGCTCGTTATAATCAATATTAATATTCCGATCAAATTGAATACAGTCTTACATCAACAACACATGACAAGCAAAGCGTTGATATTAACAAATAATCATATTAGATCACAAACAGCCCGACAAGTTTTTGTTTAGCACGTCATGTTTGCAGGTCAGTTTGGTGTGTGTGAAGCGAAGAGGGAGAGAAGCGCTTTTTTTTCACAATGAGACCAAGTAACGTGTCCTCTTTCTTTCACCAGCTGCAACTAAAAGAGTTCACCCAGAAACTAATATTATTCGGCCCTGGAGTAAAAAGTGAATCTCCCCTGATATCTCTAACACGAAGACACAGAGCAGGAAAGATTTACTAATGTAATATTTTTTTCCTGAGGCGATTTGAAGCGAAATACACAATGACACTCAATCAAACACATCTACAATGATGAGGAGCATGGTTACTTACTGAGATATTAACACACAGCAGTGCTACGTGAAGAAATGACAGACTTTGAAGGAATAATCAGTGTGAGGAGAGATCATTATAGTGCACTGGGCAAGTCTGAACATGTTCCGCCCACGCCAGCACGGCAGGCAGATCTGTACAATTACTAATTTATCGGCTTAAAGATATCGGCCTAATTTAGACATCGGATCAATAACGATAATCTTAAAAATAGCATTTATCTGCCGATAATGATATGGGCACAGATATATCGTGCATCCCTAATATATACATAAATAATGAGTCATGGTCGATCCGGCTCAAACAAACCTGATGATGATGAACAGCCACAAAGCTATGGAGTAGAGCAGAATCTACCCTGTGCCTCGCAGTTTTTTACGAGCCAGTCTGAAGCGTGAGCGGTTTCGCTTGCTTGCGCTCGCCGCGCATCTATATCTGAAATAACAAACTTATTGAGCTTATGATGATAACGTGCGCTTGACTATTGTGGTACTTTTGAAACCCGATCCAAACGCGAGTGAATTACAAAAAAACAAAGGAGAATCTGGGAAAAAAGGAGCACTTTATTTCTTCAGCAAACATGCACAGACTGCCTTGTTTAACTATCATCATCAGCTTCAGGAGCCTGTTTCAGTAAGGAGGTTCAAACAACTCAGAATTTAAACTTGAACTCTGAACTGATTTAGCGAGAGATTGAAAACTGAGTTTCCGGTTTCAGAACAGCTGATCTGAGTTGGGTCAATCAACATTGAGAAGACCAACTCAGAGTTAAAAAAGGCATTATCAATAGAGCGCTGATATTACGAGTGATCATTGCAACATCTTAAAAAGAGAGATCAGCATTTCTTTCTCCGGCTGAACTTGATCTGCTCATGCACAGTTATAGCAAATTTGAGTGTATATATTTAAAAAGAAGCAGCCATCAGTGAAACAGAGACAGTTAGCGTGGGAAAACAGCTGCTCAAGTTAATGCAGAATTTTACATTCAAAATATTTAAGTATAATAAAATAAGTAATTTAATGTGTGACGTTTATACTTTTTTTCTAAACTTTTATAAACATTATCAGTTTTAATAGATTTAACAGTGCACTTGTGTGTCTGCCTTTTTATTGATCAAGTGACAGAGGTTGATATAACATTAAGAAGGTAAGCAGAACTAAAAAATAATATTTCGAAAGAAAAATAATCCCATTAATCTAGTTACAGTACAAGTCAAAGGTTGATAGGCAATATCTGTTTCCATCCAAATAAATCACATAAATTTATGTGCAAAACTGGAATATTGTATGAAAGATGTGAATAAAGCAGCGTTTCCATCCAACGAGTCAAAGAGAACAAAATCCTCACTTCCTGATTAATTGGCGCCAAATATCAACAGTAAAAACAGAATTTACTGCGGTAGAAGAAGCTGCGTCAATTATTTATTTAATAAATACACATGCGCCTTAGAAGACAATGAACATGTGGGGGGGTTTGAAGCCATGAGAAACGGAGACTCCAGACGCTCGGAGGTAGCCACACTACTGAAACAGTTCAGGCATTTTAGAATGACTAAAACAACATTTAAGACGTGTTGCAGTGTGCTCAGCCTGCTGGTTTGTCCATTCACACACATTTTCATCATCATATGAAGACCTTTTTTTAATGCATATACTGTAATTTGTTCAGTAAAAGTGTTTCCATCGTAGTTTATGTGCATATTGTCTATCAAATAAAAGTTAATCCTGCTCAATTATGCCTGGTTTTTATGCATATTTTCAAAAGTTATGTGCATCATCGTTTTTATGCGCATCTCCAAAATGAGCTCTAAAATAGGTGTGTGTAAGCGTAAGGCTAAGGCGAGAAATACCGCTTCATCTTTAAAAAAGGGGAGGAGACCGACAGAAAGTCAGAGTTTAGAGAATAAAACCTGCTTCTGACCAGGTTAGATTCACAGAATAAGTTACCACAGTAACTGACTCTGAGTTAAAGTGACCTCTCTTTCAGAAACAGGCTTGACTTACCCTGCCTTCTCCAGTTTAACAAACCTGCCATTTGAGTAAGTTTTCACTTAACCTCCTTTCTAAAACAGGCCCCAGGTTTGTTTGTTAACCTTTTTCCTTCTGTGTTCTTCCTCCAGCTGTTAGCTCTTGCAAGCACTGATCAGCAGTTCTGTTCTCGCTTTGCCCTTATTGACACTACTGTATCTCTCTCCCTTTTCCTCCCTCTTGTCAGATTATTGTTGCTCTGTGCGTTACTCTACAGTCCTGTCATTGTAAAACAATAGATTTCTGTAGTGTTCTAAAATAAAGATTCTCATGATTAGAAACTCGTGCTCCAGCAGGTATAGAGAAGTACCTACACCTGAGGTGATGGGGATCAAAGGTTGATCTACTAAAGGCGTACCTCATGTTAGCATCTGACTTCATTTTGATCTCAGCATAACACTAAACAGTGTCCTCTTCATAAAAGCTTGTGTTCTCTCTGCTGTGTCCACAGGTGCAAACCACAGAAGGAATCAGGTTCTGTCTGACCCAGCCCAAATCCCATTGACAGATGAGGAGTGGTGCTGGGGTCAGCATTTTGTCAGTGTTAAGGAAACGCTTCCAAACAAACTTCATCACGTTCACACCCAATCCTTGCAAAAACATGAACAAATATTTTCAGGATGCTGGGTGGTCCACGGTCCCTACCTAGGTGCCCCTCCTGTACTGATCTGCGGAAGCTCCATCACCAGCCACAAAAGCTATTGTACAGAAGGACAGAAATGGACAGGAGAGGGTACAGCAGACTGTAAAGTGCTTTATCCTGAATACCGGCCTCTGAATGCCTGAGCAATGTACAGGGTAAAAGACAAAAACTCAACATTTTGGCGTAGACCCCCCTAAAACTGCTGTTCAGGCTTTGATGGGAAATGGAGAGAATGGTGGGCAGCTCAACCCAGGGGGATTAATCAGAAAGGCAGCATGCACATACGTTAATCTGATTTTACTGTATGATTTTTGCTTCAATAAAAGCAATCTAAAGCAGGCTCTGTGTTGAAAAATGGAAAAGGTGCATTGAAATCCTTGATCAATCACAGCGCAACATCAAACCGTTTGATTGTCTGTAAGTAATGGCGTGCTCATCACCGGCAAGGCTTGCTTGGGTTGTCTGTCCAGGATTACGGAGAAGCTGTTATAAAGCAGTGTTGTGCAACTTACTTCCAAACTGTAATACATTACAGATTACTTATTACTGTTATTTAAATGTAATCCCTTACCTTACAATATTACTGTCTCAGAATTGTAATATGTTACATTACTCTTATATTACTTTGTTACTTTCACCAAAATAACAACATAATTAGAACTTAACATTATAAAATTCTATAATGTTCTATAATGAGCATTTTACATCCAGTAGAAAGTGAATTGATGTAGCAGAGTGACGGTGACCTCTCCAGGCTACTAACAATATAGTATATAATTGGTAATGTGATGACTCAAGACAATGCAAGAAAGGATGACAGCCAGAATTACAAATGATCTGTTAAAAGTATGGTAGAGGTAAAGTGATTATCTGGCAATATCTGTGAATGGCTTGGCTATATTCATATTAAACACAACAGGCCGATATGTAAACTCCAATGCCATGACAAAATGCAGATTTAGTTTCTTTTCTTATTGTTGCCATTATTGTATTTACTTTACATTCAGTGGTTTACAACACAAAACCGTCCTGCACAAAGTGAGCATGATGAACAGTTTTCTCAGTATAATGTTTGTGCATCGATTTCCTGTTTGTGGACAAAACTGCTTGCGAGCTCTCACATACGCTGCTCGCGCACTAATTCTCACGATATCTCAAATATGCACTGCTCACGCACAAGTTTTCTTGCTCTCAGTACACTGCTCTCTCAGTGAGATTATATGCAGACTCACAATTCGTGTCTTGTGTTCCCTCTTCCTTTCAAGCTTTTTGATATGAATTATATTAGCACACTATTTATTAACAATAACCAAAATACTAAAATAGACTAAACATTGTTGGCTGTATGTTATATGATGAGATATTTCAAATAAAATGCATTTAGACAAAAATAAAAACTAACGCAAGCAGAAATGTAACTAATAGAAACACCTGATAAGGTATTATAGCCTACTGTACTATTCACTCTTCAAATAAATCTCATTATCAATCACATTTTATTATGGCCACTAAAATAAAGTGAACTAGTGTCTGTTGTCTTCCGCATTGTTGATGAGGTTGTGGAGGACATTTTATCTGCCATCATCTTCATTTTGAGAAGAAGCTGCTCCACAGGGCCCCTGAACACACATATTGTCATTAAGTTGTTGTGGTAATACTATAGTTGCTATGGTAACACAAGTGTAATATAAACAAATGATCCAGTGCTGTAGTTTTTTTACAATATGGGGTAGATTGTACTACAATTCACCACACTTTACTGTAGTAAAACTACACTTTATATTTCATTTTGTGAGTTCACTATTCTTAATATGAAAGTATGCTTAAGCATGCATTGTAAATGCTACCCTAAACATAGGCAGTATACCTTACACTCAAAAACACTAGTATTATAGAATTTATCTTAACCTGTAAGTAAATAGTGGAGCAATATATAAACCATATAAACATTTTTGGGATAACAATTAAATAGGAGGATCTCTGGAGAGCAACAGCACGAAAGGAAGAGGAAACACAAGGCACAGATTGTGAGTCTGCATCATCTGACGGAGCGAGAGCAGGTCGTTAGCACGTGAGCAGCCCAGTCAGTGTCGAGTGAACGCAAGAGTTTTGTCCACAGAGGAAACCGGCACGTTCACTTGCTCGTATTACATGAATGAGCTTACGACATTTGTCAGTGAAATAACGCCATATGCACTGACGTCCGTCTCGCGAATGCACTGTCTTATGCCATTTTCATCTATTTGCCGCTTTTCCGCTGTGCGTACTGCGAACCGGGCTGAGCCAATATCGCCGGACCTTGAGCTCAGAAGCTGAAATCATTCCGCGTTCAAAATAAAAAGGTCCCATAGCCAGAGGGAGATTAATGACAGCACGCGCTTATATTCTCTAGCCACGAAGAGGAAATATTACTGCGGTATTTTTTAATTTGTTAATGTCTTGTGGGCGAAAAGTGTGTTGTAACGCACGCGTTACTGAACATGTACTGAGTTAAATATTACTGAAAATGTATTAGTAATGCCTTACACTACTGCGTTACAGGAAAATGTAATACATTACTGTAATACATTACTTTTGTAACGCATTACTCCCAACACTGTTACAGAGTCATGCGATTCTTAAAGTCCAGAAATATTTGTTCAGTATCCAGCGCTGATGGTGATGCCTCGGTTCTGGATCTGCTTCATAAACACCTCCTCTCGCTTTGGTACCGCACCATCATATCACAATTATGAGGATTTAGTACAATCAACAAATATCCAATGACGTACTCTTCACTTGGAGAATTACAGTAAAGCTGCAGTAGATGATCGTCTTCAGAAACCCGTGTTGTTGTGCTGGTTGAAAGTCTCTTCACAGTCCAATAGTATTGATTACAGTAATGATATAAATGTGTTTATACTGTACGTGTTTTCATATTCTGGATGAGGAATAAGACTTAAACATGTTCATCCAGTTAAACACCGTCGGGTCGACATCTATAATTCTGATAAGCAGCTCAAACTGTCAGCAAATGCAGATTTGGGCTTTTGCGCATGTCTGATCACGCAGATCCGCCATTAGCGTGTGCACGCCTGCATGAGCACCGCGCATTCAAGACACGTGCACAGGAGACAGTCACAGCGAAATCAAATGCTGAATTGAAATGTTTTAACCTCCCGAATCAGTATGAGTGAGTTCTGCACGCTGGAGAAAGGATGACACCGTGGCTGAAGTGTTTCTGTTAGACAGGTCATGCTCTGTGTTAAACTGTTTTAGCTTCACGCAGAGCTGATGTTAATTGGGTTATCAGGGCTTGACATTAACTTTTTTTATGGCCAGCCACTGTGGCTAGTAGATTTCCAACATCACTAGCCACTCGCCATTTCCACTAGCCACACTTTTCATGTTTTCATGTTCTCTAAACTTGACTTTGACGTGCTAAATGACTTGAATTATATATTGTGTAATGTCCACATGTCTTCTCATTCACTTCTTCTTGTGTGTGTTGTGTATTGGCTTGCTCACTGTGCAGGCGCAAATGGGGTTGTGTCAATGCAATCAGTTTATATTTAACAACTTTTCAGGGATCAAAATTGAGGATTTACCAAATTTATCTCTGACCACACCAAATAAGTATTTCTTAGCCACAATTTTAATGTATAAAAACAATGAAATATAGCTGTGTGTGCACTTTTTAATTCAACAAAACTTTTCTTTAAAAATAGTAATCATGTAATGCACAGTAATCTGTCCTGGCTAAAAGTAAAGATCACCAGTTAACTACACATAAACGAGGAGTAATCTCCAAATAAAGCAATGCTATTGTAAAAAATAGAATGAAACCATATTAATAAACATAACTAAGCAACAGAAAGCAGGTGAAACACAGCGTGCACAGTTAATGCTAGGCCTGTTAATAATCTCTTCTCAGAATAATGAAGATGAAAGCAGTCACCGCTGCTGCTTACAGAAGGATGTGTGCATTTTTTAATATCCTAAGCTCTTGAAAGCAGCAGGACTGTGGGTGCACCATTACCGATCTGTGTCCAGTCTATTTCATAAGGAACCAATTGAACCCGTTGCGCTTCCTCTAGTCACGGAGCTGCTTTGCGCAGGTACACAGGAGCGCGCACTAGCGTGCTTTTTAACAGTCGTGCGCATCACATCAGCTGTTAGCGTGAGAGATCAGTTATTTTTGTCAGTCGTGCTGCTTCTCGATTCCAATATCACAGTTGCACGAATATTGGGCCATGCTTACTGTCAATCCTGGTTTTAAGAAAACTACTATTTAAAAATGATTTCCAACCAGCCAAAGTGGCTAGCGGAGGGGTCTGTCTAACCCGCCAGAGCTGAAATCTACCTGCGTTGGGTGTGTGTTACTGTAAAGCCCTGTATGTTATGAATGGGTTATATGCACAGACATGTTGTTCAGCCACTGAAATCTCCTGGTGAAAGATTGATGTGACTATTTTCAGTGTCATAAATACCTTTTACAGCAGAAAATGCAGTTCTATATTCAGTTTAACAACAGAACATCAATAAACAGCACTAAACCTAACCTGCTTTACTGAGCTGAAGCTGCTTTAATTTCCACATTGGGTCATTTCTGAACATGACTGTTTACATGGACATCAGTAATGGAATTATTTGACTTAATCTAATAAAGAGAATAATAAGATGAAGGTGTTCATGAGTTGCTTTTTGAGTGTTCCCGTTTTACATGTTGTAGCACATACTTAGATTAATGTCATTGTGTCACCCCGCTACCGCATTACCTCCGGAGTTGTGTAATTTTGCGTGTTTCATTATTAATTTGTCGACTTTAACTGCAGTTTGGCACTTTCATTTTCATGCATTCATGCCCCCGTGACAAACCAGACATTGGGTGCAACTAAACTGCTGGAAGAGTTGTTTAAATGGAAGTTCGTACCGCATGCTGCATGGAAGAAAATTTCACGATGCAGGTGTCTGTTGCTGCACTGACTCGGTAGGTGCAAAGAGTGTCAAACAGCCGTGCGCATGTGTGGGGGTGGAATATCCTGACACAAAACGCAGCGAAAATCCTACATGATGGTAATAGTTTGATTAAGGTGTTTACATGTCTGTACTGCACTAAAATCAGCATACTCCACGTGCCTTAATCTGATTTCTCTTTAGTTCCATTATGAGCTTAATCTGATTAAATTAATCAAAAGTGGCTGTTTGGTCGACTCTTAATCTTAGTGTTGTCTTGATCCAGGGGTGTCCACACTTGGTCCTGGAGGGCCGGTGTCAGTGTTGGGCAGTAGCGTCGCTACAAGTAGTGATGCTACTAGCTTAACTACATTTCTCAGTAGCGTGGCTACTTTCTAAATCAATTAGCTTTTCAGTAGCGAAGCTATTTTATTAGACAAGTAGCGCAGTAGCGTCCACACAAGCTAAATTTACAGATCGCGGATCAATAAGTGACGGCAATGACATTCACTGAGCTGTGAGGCCGTGTCTAGCTGAAGTAAACCCAAATGATAGGGAAAATAATGACTCTTCTTCTTCCTGTTTTACAGTGTTGGGCAACAAAGTTTTTGGTGCGTTACTGCCACCTCTGGTGAAACTTGCTTAATGGAAAGATGACTGAGGGAGAGGAGTTATTTCTGAAGCAGGACTCCTTGTGACCAAACCGAGAAGTACATGTTAAGATGCAATAACGTAATTTCTGAAGCTGTGCTGAAAAAAATAAACTTTAATATATATATATATATATAACACTATAATGGTTATTTAAAAATAAAAATTGTAAAATATAGCTTAGATGCAGCTAAGCCACTTTTGCCATGTAGCTTTTAGCTTAGCTACATTTCACAGGGGCTAACTTTAGTGTAGTTAAGCTACATTTTAAGTAGAGTAGCTAATAGCTTAGCTCACTACATTTGTCAAGTAGCTTGCCCAACACTGGCCGCTGTCTATCAAAGTTTAGTTCCAACCCCAATCAGACACCCCTGGGCTAGCTAATCAAGCATCACTGCAGGTGTTGAGGCAAGGTTAAGCTAAAATTTAGGACACCAGCCCTGCAGGACCGAGTTTGGACACTCCTGTCTTAATTGCATTAAAATCAAATTATTGGTGTCCATGTAAACGTAGTCAATAGCTGTTTCCATCCACCTATTTTTACGAGGATTTTGCATATGCGCGTTAAGAAAATATTTTTTTAAATCGGTTGATGAAACGCTATGATGCACATAAATTTTGAAAATGCACATAAACGTAAAAATGTTTAATTCGATAAAAGATGTGCACAAACTGCAATGGAAACACTTTTACCGCACAAACTCCAGATGCGCATTAAACAGGTCATGTGACTGTGTTGAGATCATGTGATGTTGAAAATGTGTGTAAATGGACAAACCAGCAGGCTGAGCACATCTGAACTGTTGTTTTGGTCATTATAAAACACCTTACCGTTTCAGTATTAGTGTTATTTTATTAATAAACTTCAGAATCAAGAGCATCAGTGCTCCACGTCTGACACCTCCAAACGCCAGCGCGCATTCACTGCCTGTCAGGATTGTCTTCTGAGGCGCAGGTCATTTATTAGATGAAGAACAGATTGACGCAGCTTCTCCTGCAGCTAATTCTGCTTTTACCATTGATTTAATGCGATAATCCAGTTATGTGCATACTGTTCATTCACATTTTTGGACGGAAACAGCTACTGACAGCCTGTGACGCACTCTCTATACTGTCCACCACTACTCTAAATATTGGCTCTGGAATAGCGTGCAAGTGTGGCTTAGTATTCCTGCATGATAATATTCCTAACTGGCGAATGACATGAACTAGTGGGGTTGTCTGCTGTCGTGAGTGCGTTCGTGATTTCAGGAGGCGTGGCTTTCCACTGCCATCCAAACCTAATATGCTAACCGATTAGCATTCTGGCAGATCACCTGCACCTGTAAGGCTAGTAATGGTGCTAATAAAAGATCTTTTCCTAAAATACAGGGCTTGACTCTTACTTTTTTCAGGAGTAGCACATGCACTAAGTGGATAAATTTGGGAGCACATTAAAGAATTTTTATGACTGCAGAGAACATATATTGAATAAATAGTGTTTCCCCTAATTAATGTACACAAGCAGATCTTTAGAAGCAAAACAGGGTCATTCATTTCAATGCAACAAGTACAATGGGCTTTATTTTACTGCAACGACAGCTTAAATAGTATTTAATAATTATTTATACATTTCAACTGTGGAGTTTAGCTAGCGGTCCACTGCAGGACTGCGATCAAATCTCTATGCTCTAATGAACGCCTCTCTAAACTGATCTGAATCAAGTCTTCAATTGTGGACATGCCCAGGCAGCTTCTTGATCAATTTTTGATCCCGTTTTAAGCTAAACAATCTCCACACTGGCCAGCGGAAATAGGGAGTCATTAAGTTAATAAAAGTGTGCAGTGTGTTTAGTGCAAACATTCACATGAGCAGAGCAGTTTAATCTGTTTGTATCATAAGACTATGGCTGTATCAATGCTCCCAAACAAAACATCATTAAACTTATAACAGTATATATTGCACACATTGTCTTTAACATAAATGTACTTGCAGTAGCTGGATTGAAACACACCTTTTCTCCACAGCACATGAAATAATGTGAATTATACGAATAATATTTGACCAAATTAATTTAGTTGCACAATATATTGCACAGATTCCAGCCAACTGCCCACATGGGTAAAGTAGACAATGTAAAGCATTGGTTCCCAAAGTGGGGGTCGGGACCCCCCGAGGGGTCGCGGGGCAATGAAGGGGGTCGCTTGGTGATTTCCAAAAATCTATTTATTTTTATTAAACCATAAGAATGAACATATTTTATCCATAACTATACTGAAAATAAAAACAGTCGTTTATAGTTACTATATACTAGTTACTATAGTAGCTTATAGTTACTAGTTCTATTGGATTGCGACCCCTGGGGTAATTACATTATATTAAAGGCAGCAATAGCGTCAGATGCATTTTGATTTTATAACATCAGGTTATACTTTCTGGCACATTTATAGCACTGACACAAATTTAATTGGTGTGTCTGCGTCATTGCATGCAAGGTTTCTGTATTTATAACCACCTCAGAGGATATTGAGGGTCGCGAGTCACTGGAATTGTTATTTTGGGGGTCGCGGGCTGAAAAGTTTGGGAACCCCTGATGTAAAGACAGAACTGAAACTGATGTGCAGAGCTGACACTGTTTATCAGCGCACTTGATCTCTCTGGGCTTTTTGAAGAGCTGAATATGGGAATGCCTCTATGAATTAAACTTTCCTTCTGCCCCAAAGTAACACAAACATTCTTCTCTATTAAACTGTAATGGCCTTCAGCAACAGAATCATTTCTTATTGACTTCTTATAGTTTAACAGACATTTAAGTTCATCATTTAACACCTTTTACCTGACATGGTTTGATTTCAGTTTGTTTAAGCAAGAAATCTCTTACAATCCATTTGCACCACTGACATGTCAGATCTGCTCGCTCTGCTGTAGTGTTGGTGCTGCTGAGAGATCCAGACGCACCGGCCAAAGTTTGTGCATAAAGTAATGCAAAAAAGCAAACAATATCGAAAGCAAAGGCAGAGTTTCGGACATGTCCGGGGAAAAGAGGATGTATTGTCAGCCCTAACAATGAGCAGGATCAGTCTATTTAGTAAAAGGCTTTTCATTTCCGCATGTCCTCGCGCTCTTCTCAAAGCTACAACCAGAGTCAGAACAGCAGTTCTATATCCAGAGTCGTCATGCAGAGCAATTTTCCAGTACACACACGTCTGTTTATAGGAGCAAATGCGAGCGAAATGGTCGCACTGTGGAGCCCTGAAATGGCCTACATATGACAACTCCACACCAAACAGACCTTCATTTTATAGTGTAGTGGCTATTTTCTCTAAGGAGGCTCTCTCAGTGGTCAAGAAACAAAGTCTTACCCGGGATGTCTTTTACAAGTTTTAGTCTTTTTAAGGAAGATCACAGTCATACAGTAACAACAGTTTCTGCAGAGTGAGATACTGAAGTCAAGTGTGTTCACCCTTTTATCTGGTTTGTACTGCTTACGAGGTCAACTCCCAATAAGGCCTCATCTACAATTACGTCAGGCGTCTTCTGCTGTTCAAGCGATATGCTCATAACAACCACACATCCTTCTTAGGATAATGAAAAAGCTTTCACCTAAAGAAATATAGTTATCTATTAAAATGTACACATAGGTTTTATGATGAACATATGGAGAACACAGATACACACACACGTAATAATGAGTCTTAGACAAGTTTCTAACATATAAAGCTCATCTAAAGATGAATTTCCATTACAATAGCTTTATAAACTAAAAACTGTACGCAAAATAAAGCAATACTAGGCCATTATGAAAAAACTAAATTACTACTGCTCTATAATCCTGTACAGACTGAGGCCAAGCCACTATCAACAGTGACCGCTGGTGCTTTAAAGAAATCCATCATCTCTATCTCCCTGGTCAGATACGATTCCTACTCCTTATTCCTACAATCTACTGTATCAGGAGTGTATCGATTCACTCACGCCAGGATTTAATATCTATCTCCATACTGAACACATACGATATTATCTTAATATTGTACGCTAAATATCCTAGTTTAATAGGCATGTTATTCTTTAGGGACACTCATTTCAGTTAATTTTGCTAACTGACAACCACCGCTGGTATATCAGATATTAACAGTTAACTGGTCAGATTAATATTAAATTATTTTTAAAATATTAAAAATTGAGGTGTCTTTTGTGTCTGACACAATAAATATTGCATTTTAAAATACTGATTTAACATGCTAGCACAGAACAACAGAGCATCTTCACACACCTGCAGTGTTTCCAACAGCACAGAAAAACAGAATAAAACAAAATAAATAGGCCTGCCATATCATTTTTAAGATTGTGTCTTAATATAAGGTTTTCTCTCTCGCGCGCGCTGCGTGATGAAAACAGGGTCTCTGCAGATATCAAAAATGTCACATTTAAGACCTTTTAAAGACCATTGAGTATTAAATTTAAGACCTATATCGCAATATCAAAAACACGCGAGAGAAAATGTAAAAGCACAAAATTAGGGGTAAAATGGAGTTATTTAAATTGAACAGGTTAAATGCACCATTGACGAAACGGATTAAGGCTTTTATACTTGACACATTCACCATTAAGATATATATTTTTTTAAATGACAGGAGGCGGTCCAAAACAACAGACAGTAAAATCAGACGAATAAAAAGATAACCATTATGGTTGAAGATGTTTTTAGGGGCCTCTTTTTTTGTTTTAACAAACTTATTCCTCAGACTTTACAAAAACTTTCCTCCTTTCCCATGGCTGTTGCAGTTTCTAGCCCATAATTATTGGTCATTCTGGCAAGCAGAAATGGAACTGTGAAAGAAAATAGGTAAACACTTGATGAGGTATTATAGCCGACTGTACTATTCACTCTTCAAATAAATCCCACTATCAATACCATTTTACCACTAAAATACAGTGCACACGTGTCTGCTGTACAGCGTTTTATTTTACAATATAGGGTATATTACTCTACAATTCACCACACTTTACTGTAGTAAAACTACACTGTATTTCATTTTATCAGATCACTATTAATACTACAGTATGCTGAAGCATCTCTGGAAAAGCACGAAAGGAGTCCGACTGAGTGAGAGCAGATCATTCGCACGTGAGCAGCCAGTGTTTTGAGAGCTCGCAAGCAGTTTTGTCCATGAACGGAGGAAACCGGTGCGTGAGCAGAGATTCGCTCTTATGTATTACAGCGCTTGCGACATTTGTCAGTGAAATAACGGCATACTCTGCCAGCCCAAATCATGTGACGCGCACTTAAAGCGAACTTCCTCAAACACAGTGATGACGTCACATTCGCCGCGCACACTGAGTTTAATATCAGAAAGCTGATTGGCTATTGCAAGCTGACCTTTTTGAAGTTGTAATACCGCAAATTACAATTGGACTAGTGAAATAAAGAACTACAACACCCCAAAAACCAAGCAACAACAAAAAAATAATTTAAATGAGCATTAGATGTAGCGTTACATGGACATCGCAAAAATAAGAACAGACCTAGAACAGCAAATTTAAGACTTTAAAGCCATAAATTAAAATTTTTAATTGAAGACTTTTTAATACTTTAAGACCCCACGGGGAGCCTGGAAAAAACAATAACACACCCATGTTGACTTTTTGTAAACAGTTTTGTTGTTTAAATATGATATTGCATTGTGCATGCATGCTTTATAAGCTTTAAAATAAAAGCTAAAGCCTATTTGTTTTGTTTATGACGCAGATCCAAGAGGCCATCAGCATCAGCCCTAGTTTGGCATCAACAGCAATATTCTTCCAATTTTCTTCTTAGGCAAACAAGTCTGTAGGCACGTGTGGTCATACGTTATCTTTCCATGAGTTAACAAATATGTCTGACCACAGCAAACGTGATTTCCATTCCAAAAACTTGAGGCGCACCTCGCTCCTTTTGATGAGGAAAAAAAGCGTGGGCTCTTTGTTTTTTGTCAATATGAAACGATTAAATCAGCTGGGGATTGATTGTGCAAGAGTGTTGCTGCCAATGTTGTTACAACTGTAATATTTAATAATATTGATATTCAACATACAACATACAAACATAGTTCTGCACAAGACTTTTGGCCAGCGGAGAAATTAAAATGGTCGTGCCCAACTGAGTCTGGTTCCCTCAAGGTTTTTTTTCTTCACCCCATCAGGTGAAGTTTTTTTTTCCCTCTCCGCTGTCGCCACTGCCTCGCATGGTTCAGGATTGGTAGAGCTACGCATCGATGAATTTGCTCTTCAGTGTTTGAACTCTCAGTAATGACTTTAAATCACACTGAACTGAGCTAAACTGAACTGAACTTAAACACTAAAACCTGAACCACACTGTTCCAGTTACTATGACCATTTATGTGAAGCTGCTTTGACACAATCTACATTGTAAAAGCGCTGTACAAATAAAGCTGAATTGAATTGAATACAGCTCTGGATAATTGAAATAGCGAGCACTAGTCTCTCCTACGTCTTTAAAAGTTCCCTGTAGTTGTCTTGACTGCTGCTCTGGGATGAGCCGCGTGCACAACACTAGCAGCCTGTAGTAAACCATTCAAAAGATGCTCCTCTTAACGCAAAGAGCGCATTTAATCAGCCCCTTATGCAGTCAAACTAAAAATATATAAAATGATCATTTTTAATCGTTTAACTAACTCCATTATTGGGTTACAAAGGCACCCTTTTGCTTAACGGTTTATCGATTATTTTGAGCATCCCTAGTTTCTATTAATAATCAGAATTGTGTAGATAAACAATTACAAATGCCCATGTGCAGTGGGTGTGTACAGTTTAAATCAGTGATTTAGTGCAATGAATATGTGCAAATGTTAAACAGTGCAGTGATTGTGAACAGTACAAGTTAAGAGGAGAGTGGGGGGGGGGGGTGTATTGGGGGGTTTCCCAGAGATGGGTTGCAGCTTTAAGGTCATCCTGCTGTGCCTACCCCAGATTAATAGACTGAGCCAACAAGAAAATGAAAATGTTGTATACTGAAATTAGTTTGTATTTCCTAAAAAGTAAATGCAAATAAACTACAATAAACGGTGGTCTCCTTCTCTGTTTTATCAGTGCACGTTATCTTTTTTCCATCTGTTCAATTCACTTTGCTGAGCTCAGATCTGTCAGTCCACTTCACAGTAATTAAAATCCCTATAAGATCAATATCAAGTTATTGAATCATACAGTCCCGTTAAACGGCAAAACACTTGAAAATCCACTGAAATTAAAATAAAGTCAGAGTCAGGCTGGGTCTCTCACCATCTGCTCTCCATGAGAAAATCAAAGAAACTATAAGCCTGACCTGCATCAACACAGGCATATTAATCCAGAAATACAGCACTATTCTGAACTCACTCTGCAAATAAAGCAATGTACCTGCATATATTCCTACATACAAGCGTTCAATAAACAAAAATAATACAAAATAAACAAAACGAGCTGTTATAGTGTCCATAATATCATCAGCAGAGATCGACTGTCATATTAAATGACATGTCTGTAATCTGGCGATCAGCATCTTCCACTGCACATACATTAACACATCTTTCATCAGTAATTAGTTAAATGTAATTGTACTAATCAACTGTTAAATAAGCTTGAAATAACACCAAATAAGGCTCAATTTCAATCCTGCATGATTTATAAATGACTACTCGCCGAGATTCAATGAATATGTGTTTCCTAAATTAAAGAGCACAATTATCGATTCTTCTGACTTTTCCCTGGTAATATGCTGCTTTCAATCCCTCATCTAGCAAGAGTAAATCCACTGTTACAGAGCTAAAGCTGTTTTCCTCCCGCTCACCTCAATCTCTCGCACTGCACTGAACAACTCTCCCGCCCGCTTAAATACTGCCTCAGCACAGTGGGCGGAGCTTAGAAAAATCAACCAATCACAATGTCTTATCCTCACCCGCTCAACAATCGCTAGGCAGATTTCCTATGTTCAGGATTGATGCAGCATTATGACTACAGAAATGAAATAAACAATATAAAACTATAGGCTCGTTTGACTTGGCCAAAATCTGCGCAGAATTGATCACCGGTGATCACCGCAAGATGCATGCGGGTTAGAAATGTGTCCGCCTTTCCTTCGCCTCGCTCTGATGTCACGCTGACGTGCGCCAAAAAACTCTCGCGATCGCGAGGTGGGTACCTCGGACAGAGCAGTCGGCCGCAGTTGCTCTCAAAAGACTGCGTTACCAAAAGCATGATGGGAAACGACTGGCTGACGACACAGCTGAATGCTGATATGATGAGATTGACACATTACACTTTATTATCTTGTTTTACTAAGGTTTATACCTGGATTTGTTGAATACCTTTTTTTGTATTTTTGTTGATAATTAAAAAATGTCATAAAGAGCATTACATATGGTTATTTATTTAGATTTACACGCAAACAAAAACAAAACACATCTTTGTAAAACATAACGTGACCTATCCAATATAACTAAATGTTACTAATAAATCATTAGGATGTGTGTGTGCTGTATTTTATTTCTCTCTCAGTTTTAAGTCTTGTTTGTTGTCATTTTCACTTTTTGTATGTTTGTGTGAATTTTGTATTGTAATTTTTATGCAGCATTATTCCATTAAAGTCAATCCAATATATACATATATTCAGAAATACAAAGATAATCAGACTGTTTTGTCATTATGCCTCATCTTTGTGTGGTTTCATATGAGAAGTGAAAAGGGTGTAGTAAACAAGACACACACACACACACACATATGTATATATATATATATATATATATATATATATATATATATATATATATATATATATATATATATGTATGTGGAGTCAAAAGTCATGTTTAATAGACCAAGAACATTTCCACAGTTTTTCCTACAGTCTAATAGTTTTTATTCTGGAGAAAGTCTTGGGCTGTTTATTATAGTCTGGCTGGAGTAATATCAGTTTATATAGACCTAATAAGCTTGTCAATATAATTAACCCCCTAAGAGTTTATTTGTCAAACAATCATTTGTCATGACCCGTCACTGAAAAGCATCTTGCTATGGCTACTTCATTTATAATGTAGCCAAATTAGGTTTCTTGAAAGCTTTCTTGCTGTATAAGCTGTTTATTTTGTTATTCTTTTAACGTTTGTTTAATATACAGAATTATATTTTAAATACACCCTTTTACTTAATGAGCTGTTCATCTTCTGTAATTCTGAACCATTTTTTTTTTGTAAAATCTGTGATATTTCTATTGCATCCACTCCCACATTAAAAAAATACTATAGTAATGTATACTGTAGTGCTTTTGAACCATGTTATAAAATAGCCTATTTAAATTGTATAGTTCTGGTATCACAACAACGATAAACACAACACAATACTGAATAAACATGTTCAAAAATGCTATAATATTTACTATAAATCACCATAGTATTTTTTCATGAGGTCATTCGTCTGCGATAAAAAACGTGAACGAGATCTCCACCACTGGTGACGTTTCCAGGTGGCTAAACAGCGAGATTCAGCAGGTGTCCGACTTCTGATGTAATTTTTGAGTCCTCCTCTTACTGCGCACGCCTGCTCTCGTTTACAATGCAGCCAAGGTGAGGCGCACCTCAAACGAGCCTAATACTGGAGTCAAATAAAGGAGTAATTATAGAAAATAACAGCAGAAAGAGTTTATAATGGGGTTACACCATATTACATGTGTTAGATTTTTTTAATTTATGGTATGGTATTCTTAGTTTAAAAAGTTCTTTGAAGGACTGACTCTTTCCTCCTCTGACAGTACACAGAGCTGTTTAGTCTCAACGTAGCTGCTGTATTCTGCATTAAGTTTGTTAAATGGAAAATCTGCATCTAAAAACCACTAAGAAGTCAAAGCTATGAACTGAGTGAACCAGCAGAGAACAGGCATCAACAGAGGACAGCGAATAGAGGAGTTTAAGTACGCTGGTAAACTAACGAGACACACCTGAGACAATCACACTAATCACAGCAGAGAACAGGAGGGTAAGCAGAATATAAAGACAGAATGAGCGGCTGGTTGAGAGCCTCTGACTGGATCCACCTCTCACCTCTCCCCCCGTGCTACAGTGTGTGTGTGCGTGCGGTGACAGCTCTCGTGCGAGCTCGTTATAATCAATATGATTATTCCGTTCAAACTGAATACAATTTTACATCAACAACACATGACCAGCAACGCGTTGATAATGACAAATAATCAGATTACAAACAACTGTGTTTACACGTGTTGTAAAATGTGCGGGTCCTTCATCGGGACTGGGCTGCGGTTTGGGTTGTGTGTGAGGGAGGGAGAGAGAAAAGAGGAGCGTTTTTTTGCAATGAGAATATTTTCTGTGTTCCCTCTTTGGTGACTTATTTGTTGTACCACACAGAAAGAAATAAATATTTTGGACCAAGTTACATATGTCCTCTTTCATACACCAGCTGCAACTAAAAGAGTTCACCCAAAACTGATATTATTCGGCCCTGGAGTAATAAGTGAATCTCCCCTGATATCTCTAACACAGCAAAGACAGGAAAGGTTTCCACATGTAATATTTTTTATTAGGCGATTTAAAGCAAAATACACAATGACACTCAATCAAACACATCTACAATGATGAGGAGCATGGTTACTTACTGAGATATTAACGCACCGCAATACCACATGAAGAAAAGACGGACTTTGAAGGAATAATCAGTGTGAGGAGAGATCATTATAGTGCACTGGGCAAGTCTGAACATGTTCCGCCCACGCGAGCGCGGCAGGCAGGTCAGTACAATTACGGGATTTATCGGCTTAAAGATATCAACCTAATTTAGACATCGGATCAATAACGATAATCTTAAAAATAGCATTTATTGACTGATACCGATATGGCCACCGATATATCGTGCATCCCTACTTCAGGCAATTAAATAAAGGTGATCCAGCACAGTAAGAACGGAAGTCTATGAAGAGAAAAGTCCAGTGTGATCGCAGCTTCATACCCATTAGGGTTGGGCGATGTTGAACAATTTGGCATCGTACAAAGTCTAATATGCAGGGTTCTTACACCTTTTCCAAATTCAAATTCCAGCACTTTCAAGGTGCATTATTATGCATTTCCAGCACCTAACGATCGCGGTAAATTACGTTTATGTTTGCTGTATGTACTTATCCACATTTAAATCCATAATTTGTGCTGTTTTACAAAACACAATATAATATTTCAAATGAAATTGTTGAATACGTGAGCAGAGATTTATTGGGATAGTTCACCCAAAAATGGTAAAAAAAATAAAGTTCAGTTATTGGATGAAGTATCTTTTTAAGTTTGGTCTCTTTCTACCTAAAGTTGATCTCTCAAAAATGAGCTTACAGTCAGATTCTGTCTGAGTGTAGAACCAAACTTTCAACACCAGACGTTCATGATATTTCATGTGCATCGCTCACAGTCCAGAGGAAACCCATGCGAACACAGGGAGAAATTCCACACAGAAACGCCAACTGACCCGGCTGGGACTCAAACCAGCAACCTTCTTGCTGTGAGGTGAACATGCTACCCACTGCGCCACAGTGACACCGAGCTTTCATCAATATTAGTCTTTATTTTGGTCAATATTACTTTAGGTTAGGACTAAGGTACTGTTGTTACTGTATGCAAATGTCCCACTTGTGACAGTTAGGGGGTTAAAGCAAAACATGTTTAACGGTTCAAAAGGCATCACCTCTCTGTACAAGTCTTTATATAGCCTATATATAAATGACAAATAATCACCAGACTAGGGATGTGCACAAATATTTGATTAATCGAACGCATCAGCGACAATCGAGCATGAAAACAATGATTGATTGGCTCTAAAATTAAATAACTTTCATTCTTTCTGATTGGTTATGCTGGTATTTGGGCGATAGTTTGATATTTAATTGGTTATGGCTGTCTAGTTGCGGTCTAGAGGCCAGACTTGAGCGCAGACCAACAAAGAGGGGTCACACACCAGCTTTATTTTATTTGTAATATAACATTTTCATATTGTTTAGGCTTTATGATTAATTATATTTACAATGCGTCATATAGAAAATCTACATGCCTCAAGTCAGTGGCGGTTTTAGTTTAAAATGGCACCCTGAGCGAACCACCTGCTTTTAGAAATGTACTTAGAAATAAACAATATTATTAATATTATACAATTATTATTCTAAATATAACAGAAATCGATCCTACATGTAGCCTAACCGGAAGAAATGTAAAGACACAACTGAAGCGATACGCTAAGAAATCTTTTGCTTGAATATTAAAGATAAATCTATAGTATACAAATAAATCTTTTATGTAGGCTAATTATCTGTTGTCTTCCCTGCTAAAAAATCCAGCTTAAACCAGCCTAGGCTGGTTGGCTGGTTTTAGCTGGTCGACCAGGCTGGTTTTAGAGGGGTTTTGGCCACTTCCAGGCTGGTTTCCAGCCATTTCCAGCCTGGTCTTAGCTGGTCAGGCTGGAAAATGACCAGCTAAATCCAGCTAAAACCAGCTTGACCAGCCTGGTTTAAGCTGGACATAGCTGGTTTTGGCTGGGCTCCCAGCCTGGCTAGGCTGGTCAAGCTGGTTGTAGCTGGATTTAGCTGGTCATTTTCCAGCCTGACCAGCTACAACCAGGCTGGAAACCAGCCTGGAAGTGGCCAAAACCCCTCTAAAACCAGCCTGGTTGACCAGCTAAAACCAGCCAACCAGCCTAGGCTGGTTTAAGCTGGATTTTTCAGCAGGGTTAGACCCAACTCATGGCTGAGAATTAACATTATTAAGTCTTACCTCCCTCATTCATCATCTCTCCTTTCTGCTTCATAGCCATATAGTCAGAATGGGATCATCATCATAGTTACTCTGTTTTCACGGTACATAAGTACACTGTACATTTTATCGCCGTGCATGCGTACAGCCGGTATTCAGACCGGAAGCAGAGCAGCTGCGCGCATGATTTCGGCTGGTGGTGTGCACGGCATTTCTTGAGACTCGAGCAAACAGTGCGCGCGGCGTCGTGTTAGATTTGAGTAGAATATGAAACACTTTGAAGAGATTTTGTCTGAAACAGTATCAAATCTGCCAGTGTTCTTGTCATTCTCTCTGATCCAGACCTTTACATTTTCGCGGCAGTAGCTCTCTGTCATCTGAACTGAGTGATTGACAGCTTATATTAACCAATCGATTCGGGCCAATCAGAAGAGCTTTAAGGTGTTGCGGGCATTGTGGGCTTTGTTTACTGCGGCAAGTTGACATGACGACTGTTAAAAACAGTTTCTGAGCGCTGCGTTCGGCATTTTTAAGTGCAAATATCAGTTCTGCGTGAAGCTCGCATTGAAAAAATAAAATATAAAATTTCGGGCACATATGCGACCAAAACGGTCGTAATTTCGAGTCCTGCAATTTCAGATTCAAGCAGTTTCAAGCACTTTCTTCACAATCCAAACACTTTTCTATCCTTGAAAACACTATATTAAAAATCAAGCTTTTTCCAGGATTTCCAGCACCCGTACAAACCCTGAATGTGAAACATCGCGATGGACGATGGCATCGTCGTCGTAGGTGGTTGCTGTTAAATATCAATTAATTATATTAAATCATCATTTTCACTACCTGACCCACATGGTCTTTGCTTTACCCATAACCCAACCATAAATAAATAAAGTTACACAGAAATGACACCTGTCAATCACTTCATTTTTCACGGGACTCTGGCATGAATAGGCAGTGATGTGTCGGTATAATGGCTTCTCCCACAGCTGCTGGAGGAGATGAGCTTGTTTGGACTTCACTTTAATTTGAATTGTAATTAATAATAACGTATTATATTATTATTTTGAGGAAATAAAAACAAGTAAAGATGGTAGGGCTCGACCGTTTTGGTCTCATATGCATCTGAAATTTTATCCAGTCATTGCTTCCAGGTGACAGGAGCTACAACCAAGAAAATGTAACGTGGTGAATATGAGAGAATGAAAATGACACTGGCAGATTTACCCACAGTTACTAATGATGGCACATCTTATTAGTGATCATGTGCTGAATGTTAATCCAGCATTTACACTTTCCCAAGAGTGGAGAAAAGACTTCCAGTGGCTTCAAGTCCGCTATGAGAATAACTAAAGCCGTTCACTGTACAGTCTGTGGGACGGGGTTTGCAGGTAACGGCGTTTGCCACTGAATCTACACATGTTAAGTGTGAGAGGTGCTGTATAATCCTTCATTAAATCCTCACCATGCTGTCAGCTATATGTAACATTTAACACAGCTCATGAAAAGACCGTTATTGCAATTAAGATGGCATGCAAAAGTTATATAGTTATATATCAATATAAATGTGGGGCGGGGCGATGGATCATGATGCCGGCTCAGCATAGTGAAGTTTATCGGCCATCGGCGATGGCATCATCTTTCAGCACAACTCTAATAACGAATGCTAGTGCATTAGTGCAGCCATATTTTGACTATGCTAAAGCCTTTTAACACAGCGGTAGTTCAGCAAAATAAATTGCAGACGGCTTAAAATAAGTACCTCCACGGACACAGTTAAACAATGAACATTATAGTCAAAGCAATTTTTAAAAGTTGAATGAAGGGTAACTTTCCTGAAATCAGTGATGTGATTAAGATTTCCAAGAAAATGAGAGAGACATGTTGTCTTGATTATTATGCTTTAGTTAGTGAGGTACACTGTCATTATTCGGCAGCGAGTAGCAGGGATATTTATACTTGTAGATTTAAGAGTGAAACAGGTAGAAAGTCTTTATTGTGCGCTAGCTCTGTGGCTTGGACTGCATTGCCTATGAGTTTTAAAGAGATTCAGCTCGAGTGTTTTTACAAGAGAAATGGTGGTTTTACGGTTATAGTTGAGGATTTTTGCTGTGCTGAGCTGATGATGTTTGCACTCCATTTATGATTTGCTCGTTCATTTTTTAAGATCATCGAGGACCACACTGGAAATAAGCCTGTGGCGTTTGTGTATTTTATCCTCGACAGTTTTTTAAAATATGTATTGGTCAATTAAAATCAATCAAAATGGTGACTGAGTTGGCAGTACAGCAAATAAATACACTCCTACACAATAATTCAACATGAATTTCAGCCTGAACTCCCCTTTAACATAAATCAGGCGTTAAATATAGTGAAGGACTCTTCAGCTATTTCCCATAACTTGTAGTGAATTAAAACACACACACATCACTCTTAACCGTCTGCACCACAGATGCCGATTTACACATGTACAATGAAAGGAACTTTTAATAAAAAAAATGCCATACCTGTGAAAAACACTTGACGAAAGCTGCGTCGGCACACTACACACGTATCCACTATGCACACACATACTCAAAAGCACTGTATATGAATGTAGTGTCGTCCCAAACGCAACACTAATGTTTAATAAGCAGAAGTTCAAGACGTTTCCCTGATGATGTTTGATGGTCACCAAGTATGCGAAGTATACTTTTTACACGCACTTTGGTGTGGTGATGTAATGCCACACAGATGCAGGTTACAGCTCATTGCATGGCTCATATTGTGTACAAATAAAGAAGGAAATATCAAAAACAAACGCATTACATTGTTGCTGTTTCTTTGATTTTAGTTTGGTATTCAGAAGAGCTGTAGCCTATAGAGTGGAGGAACTATGACACCACCTTGTAGGCTAATCGGCTGCTAGCATAAACTGGTTTCCTCTATGAAATCCCCATAGGCTTTACAAAGACTGCAAATAATAAGCTCTGAGATCAAACAGGTCATTACACAAATTTTTACTTATTTTTAGAAATATGGCCCAATACAATGATCTACTCTCTCGATTTACTATATTATAATCCATGCTATGTATTATAAACAAACACAAATATGCAAAATACACACTTGTACATAGACCTACGTGCCTTTTGCATCGTTTCCTTGTGGGAAACACACTTGTTCTGCATTACAGTTGTAAAGGTTTGAAAGCATGTGCTGTAAGTTTTATAAATGTGACTACATAATAATATAATACATATTTAATTAAGTGTATCACGTGTGTGTTTGTGTTTGAGTGTACACAGCCCACTTACCTTAGTGAAAACCAAGCCATGGCTGTCAATTACAAATCCCATATTCTACATCATAAAGGACAGAAATGGGGAACAAGTCTATCAAATGCCTGCACGTCCCATCATGGAGAGAGAACAACATTTAATATAATTTTTTTTTGTCATGAAATACAGTGAAAAGCAGCCCATAAAGAATAATCGTTTGATTTATATTTATGTAGAGCGTTAAATGTCAGTAAATATGTACATATTCTTACAGATGTATTCACACATTTGCCTTAAGCTGTAATTATACTTTCGCCTGGCGTCACATCGCGCACCTCTGCTGACTGCGCGCGCACCTTGCGAAACGGCCGAGGCGTTTATACTCACCGCGTTCGCCGTTATGAGATTCTCTAAAACGACAGGGGGCAGTCAAAAGAAACCCACCATAATATCAGACGGATAAACAGAGAAGTAGGAACTTTCCTGAACTACGTCATATCATTAATATCATTCAGTACTCTTGAACAAATTATTTTGTTTTGTTTTATACATTATCTAACGCTTATAAGCATTTTTACAACCATTCAAGATTTTTTTTAAATCAAACTTCACTTGCAAACATGAGCTGCCCTACAAATATATATTTGTTATGGCAAGAATAAAAGCA
This sequence comes from Danio rerio, assembly GCF_052040795.2. Lineage (NCBI taxonomy): Eukaryota > Metazoa > Chordata > Actinopteri > Cypriniformes > Danionidae > Danio > Danio rerio. The sequence continues at coordinate 330,263 of NC_141025.1, read as the reverse complement.
CAAAAGCACACTTACTAAAAAATACTGATGCTTTTCTTTCAACCATATACATGAGTGTAAAGCTGTGACTGGTGGAAAAACATATTCTGTAATTGTGTACCCGGGTCTCTGCTTTTGCCACGGTTACTTTAGGCATAAACAAACTTATCCCACAGGTTTTTCCAAGTTTTTAACATAAACTCTTCCTTTCCCACTGCTGTAGCTATTTCTAGCAAATAATTATTGATCATCACTTGCTTTTGTTCATATCCCGGACAGTTAAACTAGTACAATGCTATTCTTATGCTAAAAAGGCAGTGATGGTCCAACATTCCTGACCATTATCACCAATAAAGCCCAGAGAAACAGGACATCAGTATATCTATTCCTTTCCAGTTATCAAAAATAATTTTGTGACTTCATTATAGTTTTGCAACTATTAAACTGTTTTAAATACACAATTAAACAAAAATACATCAGTGCAAAGCTATGACTGGTGGATAAATATATTCTGTGATTGTGTACCTGCTCTCCACTTCTGTCATGGCCTCTCTTGGTTTAATAAACTTAGTCTTCAGGTTTTTCCAAACCTTTTAACAAAAACGTTCTCCTTTCCCACGGCTGTTGCAATTTCTAACCAAGAATTATTGATTATCAGGTTATCTCTCTGACCACGAGTCATAAGATGTGTGTTCAGTCGTACTGATTCAGATGAAATCTCTTCAAAGTGGTTATATTCAACTCAAATCAGTTGCAGCGCCGCGCGCACTGTTTGCTCGAGTTTAGCCATGCTGTGCGCACCCAAAGCGAACCTCCGCGATGACGGCACATTTGCCGCGAGTCATGTATGACATCATGGCGTGTGAAGTTCTGACTAAAAATATCAGCGATCGCCTACAGCCAATGAGAGAGCAGCATTCACCAGTGTGTGTGTGTGTGTGTGTGTGTGTACCTGAAGGCCAGCGGAGGCTGGGGGAGAAGGTAAAAGTGCTCATTTTCAGTTTATCTGGACTCAAGAAATGGAGGAAAAACTAGTGTACATTTGAGGAGCCCTGTGTCTGTTTGACGAGTCATCTGAGCAATATCACAACCAGGTCAAAAAAAAAAAAAAAAAGTTGAGGAGAGATTGCTAATTCCCTTAATTCCCTTTCGTTTTCTACCCCAATAAAGTCTTCTGTCTTGTAGTGTAGTTAATAACAAAAGATATACTACGTGATTTGGCTGTGAGATGTAGTTTGAAGAAAGTTCTCGGCGATTCTCCTTTTGTATAGCCATGCAGTGTGAGACTCCCTGTCGCTGATCCATCCTACAGTGCAAACACAGCACAGCAGGGACTGAACGCTAACCCAGATATTCATGAGTATGAAAACATCTGACACACGACTACTCTGATAATCCTGCAGTCTGAACTCGCCATTACTGAGAGCAGGATGAAGACAGGCTGCACTGCTACTATCTTCACTAAATGAATTAAGTGTAGGCATTTTCTACACTCAATAATGCCCGATTAGAACAATCATACAAGCAATAAGATATCAATGATGAAAACAGTAATAACAGACAAACACAAAAGGCCAACACAAGCTGTGAGTGTGCTGTTCCAGACCAGTTCAGCTCGATGACGCATGTCTCCAACACTGCCTGTATTCCCATTCAGCAACTTGTTAACAAGCGTCCTTTTAAAGAAGCGTAACGGATTTAATAAATCAAGAGTGAGATGTAAACGATGTGAAAATATATATTATAGTACATTTATTTTTACTTATTCTTTCTATGTGTAATATTTTTGCTGTATGTGTATATACATTTCTAACGTTGTCATTGCCAGATAACCTTCATATGAGATGGAGACTGACCCAGACTGAGCACCGTCTCTACATCCGCGACTTTGATAACCAGTCACTTTTGTTTTTCCTTTCTGGTTGAGGGCGGCCTGATTGTCTTTTGCCTAAAGCGGCAGTTCAGCTTGCTCCAGCCCTGACTTTAGGGTAGAAGAGTTGTAGTTGTTGAAGGCTTGTACACACCAGGACGCTTTTCGTTTGCGTTTATCGTCAGAATTTTACGAGACATTTTTCAAACCCAAGCGATTTTCACTGGCTTCAAGCATAAGAGGATACAAAATCACTCCCTGACGTTAGATGGCGCTACACAACTTTAAACTTCTGACACCCGCTTGTAACTTATTGTTCAGCAGAGCAACAAGCAGCTCCACCTTCATATCACCTCTGGGCATCTTCTTCACTGTGTGCTCGCTTTGAAAGTTTTGCGCTTGAGCGCCTCCAAGTACTGTATACTATAACTTCAGCAGCTCCGTGCACGTGAACAAAGTGCCGATCTGATTGGTGGAGAAGGTTTAAACGCGGCGTATGAAATTTAAAAAACGGGCATGAGGCTTTTTTTTTAAATGACGCTCTTCAGCCTCTGGTTTTGCATGTTGGTGTACACGGTCACATTAATGCCCTTTATTTAGTCACGAGGTGGAAAATCCAAGCAAAAAACATCTCGGTGTGCACAGGCCTTAAACCCAGATGTATAAATGCATTCTGGGTTTAATTCACATTCTTTTACATGTTTCTAGTTTAGTTTCTTTCTCTGTGAGTGTGTTTTGCTGATGTTTCACCCTGTCTTATGTAAATAATATGATGCAGTCCTCCAGAAATGACTTTTCCCTCAGTGCCTGAATAAAAATATCAACTTTATAAGTGTAAATATATGGATGATTTAAAATGTGCTGTTAACTCATTTATTGTTTGTTTTTTACAAATAAAACTGGTACATCAAAACCAAACACAAGGACAGCAGTTATTACTTAAACTAAATAATCCTTTATAAAACTGACACAAGTGCTTTTGCTCAAAGTTAAAGCTGCAGTAGGTGATCGTCTTCAGAAGCATGTGTTGTGCCGTTTGAAAGTCTCTTCACAGTCTAATAGTAATGATCTTAATGTGTTTGTTTTTTTATATTCTGGGTAAGGCAAAAAAAACAAAAAAATCTTTATCCAATTAAAGTGTCGGATCGACATCTCTCATAATTCCGGTAAGTAGCCCAATCTGTCTGTCAGCAAATGCAGATTTGAACAACTGCGCAGCCGTTTGTACGCAGCTCTGTCGACCGCCGCACTTTCACGACAGAGAGCACGCGTGCGCAATCGGTAAAAACATGCCGAATCAAAACTTTAAAAACCTGAATCAATAAGTTACCTTTGCACACTGGAGAAAGGATGACACCATGGCTGAAGGATTTCTCTTAGACAGGTCATGTTCTGTTTTAAAACTGTTTTAGCTTCACGCAGAGCTGATGTAAGGTTAGATGTTGTTACAAACGGGTTATATCTTCACAGAAGTGTTGTTCAGCCACTAAATCTTCTGATGAAAGATTGATAAGACTGATTTCAGTTTCATAAGATCCTTTTACAGCATCGATAATTTAGATTTTAATTAGTTTAACAACAAAACACAATAGTGCTATTCCGCCTATCCTCTCCCTATATTGTTCAACATGCAACTAAATATTTGCTCTGAAATAGCATGTCAGTTTGCACAAAGCCAGACAAGCACTAGTCACTTTAAACACATGAGAGAGGACTCTTTTGCTGTGTTCTTGTTTCAGGAGGCGTGGCTCTAGACGGCAGGGGAGGGACTGTAATTCAGATTTATGCTAAGCTGTTAGCATTGTGGAAGATCACCTACTGCACCTTTAAACATTAAGCCAATCAGTAGTTTGAACTAAATATAGTTCGCTCAACTACAAATTTAAAGTGACTTACTATTTCCCTGCCATCCAGTGGTTTTAATCCTTTATGAGTTGATTTTTTCTCTTTACACCAACAAATACAATGGAAGGCGATGGTTACAGGTTTTCAGCTTTTATCATAATATCTGTACTTGTGTTCAACATATCTTAATATTTGAGAGTATTAATTTGATTTAATGTTTATTTATTGTTTTTCTCTATGCACTCAATGTATTTGACTAAATGAAATTATAATAGTATTAACATTTCTTGCTCTGTAGCTTTTATTACCTTTATTGTTCATATTTAGATGCATATATCTGTCCAATAGTTTGTAAATATTTGCTGTAACTAATGAAATAAAACTAAAAACTGCAATACATAATGCAGTAACTCATGGGCATATTGCAGTGAACACGAGATGGATCTGAAATCTCTGAAACTGGGTACCAAATTGTCGGCAGTCATTGAACCAGCTTGAGGACTTAAACCATCACGATAACAAAGCACCAACTGATTTATGCTATTCTGACCAACACTTTGGCCAGATGTTCCGGATAGCCTTCAGCTAACTAGCAAATGATTAATTAAATCAATTAAAATAAAACAATAAGGCTTTACAGGATCTTCAGCGGGAACCGCCTTAAGACTCTTTTGAATGACTCCTGTACATGGTCATGTGCGCGCCTTGGCCACATCCTGCCAGATGTACAATAGACAGAGAAATGAAAGACAATCTCTGAAAATGTTAGAACTAGGGCAGATGTATCTGAATAATATGCCATAGTTTCCTCATATGCTGTGTTTATTCCAACAAATCAGGTTAATCAATGTGTGTTTTAACCCTTATAGCAATTATCATGATCTGATGTGTCTGAAATGTGTGATGTCTGGTATTGAACAAAAGCTAGTGACTTTGCAATATGTTGGTGTAATTGAAAAGCCAGTAGTACAAACAGTATTCGTCTTGTAAGATAGTTTCAGTCTTAAGAGTTTTACCACGTGAAATCTACATGCAGTCTGTTAAATATTAACCTTTCCTACGTCAGTACTGGGCGTGTACCCGCCCTTCATGGCATCTGCTCATTGGCAGACAGTGCCATAGTGACGGACTGAACCAGGTCACTTAAAAACACCCTGCAACAAAGAAACATTGTGTTTTGCATTAGCTGGTGTAACCCACTCCAATCTGATATCGATCCGGCGACCTTCCGCATGGGAGTCGGTTGCTCTACCAAGGAGGTTAAAGACCATGGCCTGTAGCATCTGTCGCTGGGGGTCTGTTCTTCGTACGTGGATTACTCAGTTAGCTGGATTTGGATATTGACGATTTGACATGATCCAGGATCGTTTCGTTCTTCAAAGCTGATCGGAGAGTTGTTGTCATAGCAACAGATCTGCTAGGTGAAACCTGATCAGGAGCAGGCTCAATTCATATAAACAGGATTAGATCGGCTCAGTTCAAGCAAAGATAATAGAGAAAGTATGTACCGAGTTCTGATATTTTCTTACAGTAGTAGTTATATACACTTGGGAAAATAGTAAATATTTTTTAACTATATATATAAAGTTATAGTTATTAATAAAATAAATAAAGTTATACATATTAATAAAACTTATGCAATCTGCACCCTCGAAATGAAAGTACAAAGACTGCCACCTGGTGGAGCACAGAGAAAACTTATTGATATGAACTTTTTAGATCGCTTTAGTACAAATTGTGTATAATAGAAATGCAGAATATGTGACTTTTTAAAAGCAATAATACATTTATGCAGTCATAAACATGTTTTGACAGTTAATATGCCGGTGATTTGATGCTTCACAAAAGTTGCAGACGCCTTTACCAATATCAAAATGCTTTTGGAAACAACCAGTTATTCTTTACACCGATTAAAAACGGCTACTATAATAAAGAAAATCTTTTCTAAATGAAGAACTAAATACACTGATATGCACTGAAATACATGATGAATACTCTCGACACATGAAAGTGTAAAGCCTGCAGCTCACAACACATGTGGAAGGTTATCGCGTGTCATATTTAACAAACAGTTTACTGCTAATTTGATGTAATTTTGCTCACATGGATAATTGAATATTAATCAGATGATGTCATTACGCTGCTGTGCCGTCAGCCAATCGCTGCATTGCTGATCATGATTTCTAGGATCGATAGATCTGTCCTTAACAACAAACGCAGCGATCTCAGATCAGTTCATCCAGGGGCCTGTTTCAGAAAGGAGGTTAAGTGAAACTCAGAGTATTTTAACCCTGAAATGACAGAAACTCTGGGTTTTCCGTTTCAAAATGGCAGGTTTGTTAAACTCGAGAAGGCAGGGTAAGTCAAGCCTGTTTCTGAAAGAGAGGTAACTTTAACTCAGATTCAGTTACTGTGGTAACCAGTGTTGGGAAGGTTACTTTGGAAATGTAATAGATTACAGATTACAAATTACCCAATTTAAAATGTAATAAGTTACACTACTTTTCGATTACATAATAAAAGTAAAGTAACTAATTACATTTGATTACTTTTAAATTTCTAATGGACATTTTCAACTAAATCATTTTTAAGCATTCATACCGAGCAGGAGTGAGCTTGCAGTAGCTCTGTTTACTGTTAGAATTTCAAAATCTTTCATCACTTGAATTAAGATTATATTAATTTAATTTTAAAGCATAGCCACCACAAAACCAGACCTTATCACAAAAACATGTTTACTGTTGTTACAAAATCTAAATTTTGCATAGCTGTGACAAAACACACTGGCAAGTAACAATGCCTTAAAAAATTAAATAGAAATTTAAGTTTTAAAAATAAAAAAAATAAAAATATACATTAAACCAGATAGGCAATAAAACTGTTTAATACAGTTAATAAAAGCAGAACACTGGTGTCTCATAGCCATCAATGCAATTAGGGAAAGAAATGAATTATATAACATTATATACATAATCTGTGTGTGTGTGTGTTTGTGTGTGTGTGTGTGTACAAGAACAAATGCTCTTTATTCCCAAAAAACAAACTGGGCAATAGAGTGACAGATAAAGTGTCCACACCACACATCAGTCATCATAGGTTAGGTCACTCGGATAGTGCTGTTTGTTGTAACGGAGCAGTAAGACCTGTTCCATGTGCTCATAACTCATTCTGTTTCGAGATGAGGTCAAAAGACGCTCCACTGGAGCACTGGAAGGCAATGTGGTGTTGTACTTGATAAAAAGCCTCTTAACTGCGGGAAATGCCTTAAGAGACGTCAGGTTGTTATTTGAATCTTCTAAGTACTTTCTGACTTCATCGTGAGTTGTGCTGTCAGATGGTGATTTGGCATTATCAAAAGACAAAAAAATTTTCCTCTGACTCATCAGATTTCATAGCGTCATCTCTCACTGTATCTGGACTTTGCAGTGGCTCCTGAGCAATGGCTTCCTGCAGTAAGGTTCTCCTCATGTCGTCTCTCTTCTCAGGGCTAAGCCGGTTTAAGCGGAACTTTGGCAGGGTTGCAGTTGCCATCTTTGCTTCATGGCTGGTTAACACTGATCCAAAGCGTTCTTTTATGGCCTCACAGATAGTGGTAACAATGTGTGAATTATAAAGCAAATGGGGCATCTTTTCAAATAGCTTTGTCTTGAGGCTAAGCAAAGTAGGGATTAAAAATCCTAGGTAACATTTGCTTTCACCCTGGAGAATGTCAATGGCAACAGCTAGAGGCTTCAGAACCTCAGTGTACTCATTCAGGAATACATACTCTTGTGGATGAAGACTTGGCACACCAAGTTTATCACAGATCTCCTTTAGCTTTTCTTCTGGAAGCCCTGCTATTTTTGTGACAGCCCTGAACTCTGAGTTCCATCTTGTGACTGATGGGACAGTCAAATGCATATTGGCAATATCCTGAACAACTTCTGTGGCCAATGAAGACCTATGCGCTTTATTCCAGATAGATGAGCATTTAGCCATGGCACTTCTGTACAGCTTATGTGATGGCCCATTTGATGCTGCTTTGTGAATCTCATTGGTGGCAATTAAATTTAATGTATGAGCAGCACAACGCTGATGCTGTGGAAGAAAAAAAATTTATCTCCATCTCCATCTTCCTGAAGAAGACCACCGACATCCAAAAATCTCACTTCATCACTGTAATCATCTGATTCATCTTCTCTTACACCAAACTCACAGAATGCCTTTACAAAATTACTACCATTGTCAGTCACAGTTGATTTGACTTTGGTTTGAATCCTGTATTCTGCATGAATTTCGTTTAGTTTTGCTGCAACTGCATCATAAGTGTGTCGACCTTTGAGGCGTGTACATGCCAGTGCTGCAGAATGTCTCTCCAGCGTGTCTTTGTCAATCCAATGACATGTGACTCCGAAGAAACTGCGGTTTTGTGCTGACCAAATGTCTGCTGTCGTGCAAAGAGTGTCCACATTACTAAGCTCGGAGGTGATTGATTCCTTCATTACAGCAAACTCTCTGTCAATGCGCTGCATCAAAGTTTTTCGGCACATAACTTTCTTCCCCCCACTGATTCCCTCAATCAATTTCCGGAAGGATGGCTGCTCCACTAATGAAAAGCACTGTACATCATCAACCAGAAAGTTAAACACCAGTTTGTTCACACGTTGCTGTGACACACTCAGCCCTGAACCAATCTTAGCTTGTTTTAAAGGGGGTTGTGTAACCACATGGGTAGAGGAGCTTGCTGTTGCATCTTCCATGTCATCAGATGGACTTGTGTCTTGCATCAATAAAGTTCTTGAATGTTTCCTCTAAAAAAACAACAACAGATAATTATTTGTAGTTATATTTCGGAGAAAACACAATTCTGGATTATCCTAATGTAGTAAAAACACATTTTATTTTCTTCTTACCAATATAATAAAAAATAGGAAAACTCTGCATACTATTGTTTTTTACCACTATATTTGAAAGGAAAACATTATACCATACATGGCTAATAAATATTTCTCACTAAAAGAAGCAAGAATAGATTCATCATTGTAGCTGTGTCATAAAATCCATGGTATTGTTTTTTTATTTTATAAGGTTACATTACTAACATTATTAAAACACTGCTTGGATTCAATGACCAACTGGGGTGCTTCACTAGATAATAGCTCCATTTTGCTAGACAAAATGGGAAAACTAATTGAGAGAATTGTCCGCTAGGTGGCATGTTAGGTCAACACCGATCATTAGAGAAAAGTTTTAAGCCCTCGAGAAAATTGATTTATAATTTAAATTAGATTCTTATCCTTCAAATCATTAATCATGTTTCAGCTGAAAATCGCGCAGTAGTCTAAACACTGATTTTACAAATGACACTGACACTCATTTTACAAATTAAAATGGGGGAAATGTGCAGTGTTGGGCAAGCTACTTGAAAAATTTAGTGAGGTAAGCTATTAGCTATTCTACTTAAAATGTAGCAAGCTAAGCTAAAAACTACTTGGCAAAAGTAGCTTAGCTACATTCAAGCTATTTTTATTGCAATACAAAAAATATTGCAATAAAAAATACGTCTAAGCTATTTTTGTCATTTTAATTTTTAAATCGAATTTTAAAATTGAAGCTTGGACTTAAGTCCTAGTCAATCACATTTTAGTGATCATCAATAAACTCTTCATTAATAAATTACACTAAACAATCTAGTATCATTTGTAACTATCATGAACTAATAGTAATTGCCATAGTATATTTTAGCCTTTACTACAGTAAACTATTACATGCTCACGGTTAATGTTAGGCCTGCTAATCTATTCAAATACTTAAAAGGAAAGCAGTGACTGCTGCTGCTTACAAAAAAAAAAAAAAATATATATATATATATAATTATAATAATGAGGTTATTTATTATAAATATTTTTACTTTAATAATGATAATGATTATTATTAAGTAGGATATTGTTTATTTATTTTTAAAAGTCTACTTTTACAATTTGACACATGCAAACCCCTGTTAAAAGTTCTAACCAACAGGACCATGTCATATACAGTACATATACTTAATAAATAACTCACTATAAATTATAAGCATTAACGTTTGCTATGTTTTTTTTGTTTTGTTTTCACAAGGTTTGGTGACGTAACATAAATTCTGCTTTTAATGAAAAGGTCATCTATAGCTTTCGCCACGAGGCTGTGTTTAAAATGGTATCAATGTTTTCAAAGTGCACTGCGCAGGGAGCAGAATTATAAACATTAGGATCGCTAAAACTGAACTGTAAAAATTGTGAGGCAAATTACAGCTAAGAGAGATGACCTTAATGCTTTTTTATTTGTAATAATCCCAGCTTTGAATGTTAGAATGTTCTAAATGAATAGGGCATAGGGGGATAAGTGGGAATAGAACACAGCCATGAACTATGTCTCAAACTACAGCTCCTAGTTTGAAGTGCTCAAGTTTGCGACGCAGTTTGCGAATGTTCGTTGGAGCGACTAATTTGGGAAACGGCAAATCAACAAACTATGTTTGTAACGTCAGGTCTTGCGATCTTGGTTAGTTCCCGATGGTTTTGGGAAACGCATCGCAAGAGTGGTTAATGGGAGTGACTGTCTAACCCACCACATATGAAATCTAACCGCATTTGGCGGGCTGGCTGGTGTGTCAAACCGTGTATAGTATAGAGCTCCTCTCCCTCAGTCATCTTTCCACCAAGCAACCAGAGTGAGCGGTGGCATTGAACGTTTGTTGTCGATTAAGTTAACGTTACCATAAAACAGAAAAAAAGAAGAAATCACCATTCTCTCCATCATATGGATTTAATTTCATCGCCTAGACACCGGCCTCAGCTGTGAATGTTGCGCCATCACTTACTGATCTACGATCAGTAAATAATGATAAGTGTGGACGCTACTTCTCTTCTTCACTAATAAAATAGCTTCACTACAGAAAAGCTTTTTGATATGGTTATAACGTAGTGACGCTCCCTCCACGCTAAGTTACTAAGAAATGTAGTTTAAGCTAATAGCACCCAACACTGCTAATGTGATAAATGGCTATGGCCAAAGGAGTCTGTTGGTGCCCTGAATTTCGGAAATAGATAACTTTGTGACTCATAATTGGAATATATAATTGGAAATGAAAGCGCCTGTTTTTATTTCTGTGAAACAGACAAAAATAATTTGCTTTTATAAAATAAAGAAAGGTTAGCTGACATACCTGCAGATGCTTCCTCAGGTTCGACATTGAAGCCTTTGATGTGGAAAGTATTTTAACAGTTGGCAAACAAAGTTTGCACTGAACTGTTATATTTGAGCCCTTCTCTGATTTCAGGGTGAAATTATTTTTAAACTTCCAGCTATTAAATGCGTTTTTATCAGTCGCCATGGTACCAGCTCTCAGACTGATGATTTTAGCGCCAAAGAGCATTAAACGTTACTGGTAGGCGTGGTGCGCTGCCTGCAAATTCAAACAGGTGAACCAATCAAAAGCATCAGAATAGCATGGCTTTAATAAATGGTCTTAACAGTAGGCATCGTGCATATCAAAAACAGACAAAGCAACAGATTATTAATCAACATATTCCAGATTTTTAAAGAATATTTTTAGATGTAACCCCCTTTTGTAATTTTTAACATTTCCAAAAGTAACTGTAATTTAATTAAAAATTTTCCCCAGTAACTGTAACTAATTACTGTTACTTTTATTTTGTAATTAAATTACGTAACGCCGTTACATGTAACTAGTTACTCCCCAACACTGGTGGTAACTTACTCTGTGAATCTAACCTGGGGGGTATTCCAGAAAGCTGGGTTAACTTACCATCTGCTAAAACCTAAACTCTCGGTTGATTTACCCAAAACCTGCTTACCGCGAGTATGTTGGTTCCAAAACAGGTGACAAGAGTTAGTTAAATCAACCTCCTGAAGATAACCGCGGGTTAATGCGCGTGCACGGCACACACCTGAAGGCATTTTCAGTAGATCGCCGAATTCACGAGTCACCATAGAAAGTCACGGTGAGAAAAAAAGGGCAACGCACTTTACAGAGGCGAAGCTGGAGGTTTTAAACACAGAGATTACACATCTGCTTCAACAAAGGAAAGAAATATAGAATAAGAAATAGATAAGAAAATAAAAAATAATGAGAAAATTTATTGGTTCATTAAATTACACATGCCACCCTCCATTTTATTGTAATGATAAATTAAACTACTCTTTAACATCCTTTTTGAGTATGTTGTGTAACCATTCATGCATTTATTTTTCTTGCCATTAATTTTGTAAGGCCACAATATGTGTATTGACTAATAAGGCTTATAGAAATTGTAATCTTTCTGGAGCTAGAACTCTGTCCAAAGTCATTAAACACAGAAACATTATCATAAAAGGTAATATTTAATTACTGGAGCTCTTTATTTAACACTCTAGAATATTCTTTCTATCATGCAGCTAATAGAAAGAGGCCTGTCTAACTGCTGTGTCCTATAATAAAGGCTTTTCAGTGGTTGAGTTTTTGACTTAAACCACACACTCTGTCACTGTTGTAAGTGATTGTTGTCAGATAGCTTTAGGTTCTTTTTATTTTGCATGCAGACGAAGTTCCTTCTGCCTCAACTAACAAGCAGTGTAAGAATTTTCTGCACTTTTCCATATTTGAATATTACTCTTGGATCACAAAATCTTTTATCTACATATTTAAATTCTAAAGTAGCTGTATAAGGTCCATCTTCAAAGATAAAGTCACATGAGCATCAACTTAAGGTGAGAAATGTATATGAAAAATATGTTGCACGTTGAAAGGTGTGTGTGTAAAGCAGTGTACAAAATCATTCATTTTATTTCAGGAAATGAAGAAATGAACAGACCAAACTATTTGATTAAACATAGTTTTTTGACTAATTATATTTTTAGCACTCTTCCATCTGTTTTGTCTGCTTGGGTCACTGAGATTTCCTCTGGGTCAGGCTGCAGGTACGTGTCATCGTATAAGGCAGAAAAGGGGATCTTTTGTCCTCCAGCAAGTAACAATGTAGTGCCCAGTAATGATTCTATTTTATAATACAAATAAACATTGTGTTAAGCAACATTTGCTTTATAGTTTTTTTTTTTTACTATATTTGTGTTATACACTTGAATCATTACTTCCTGAAAATCAGCCATTTAGCCTCAACATATAGTGATGAGGTGGGGTGTGTGATGAGCTGGTAAGTGGAAGCAGTAATGAGTTTAATAGTTGAAACACCAAAAGATTAAGGATAGAAAATTAAGTTGTACCTGCACACTTATACTTTGGACAAATTTTATATTATCAGTGTCCTTTAGTGACTGATGGAGCTTTAAAATCGGCTGCAATTAATGCACACAATAGCATTTAGAATCCCTGAAAAAAATATTATATTAAAAAATGTAGGTGTGTGTGCGTGAATGTATATATAAGAACGACGTCCTACATCTTAAATTAAAGATACATTTTCCTACAAAAGACAAAGCTGCCACTTATAATATGATACAGAAAAATGTGAGGGTGCAGAAGGAGAGAAAAAACACAAGATCTGTAAGTGAGATTCGAACTCGCTCCGTTGTGCGCTCCGTTGATCATTTACGACGCACTGTCCACTACGCTATTCCCGTGCTCTGAATCATCTGTGTAATGATACGGAGTGATTTATGACCAAGGAACTGTACAAAAGTGTAAAAAACAGTTCAGTGCCAGGCGTACTGTACAGGTGGTCATACTGCCACATTGTACAGTTGCCTAAAATGCCCTGACGCGAATACAAAGAGCTGCACTGAATGTTTTTTATGGTAAGCGCAGACCCGCGGTTTGTCACATTTGATTTCAAAAAGGTTTGTTAAATACATTAACATTATGAATTTGGTTATGAAAAAAACTATGCACTTATAACCATTTCACAACAAAAAAACTTGTATCTGTGTGTCCACATCCATAAATATTCTCATCAAAAGAGCACGCAATGCTCAGTAAACTCTCTGAAACAGACAAACTCTGGAACATAGCAACTTACTCTCTGAACATAACCTGCTCCGGAGCAGCTCATCTTCAGAGAGTAAGTTGCTATGGCTACTTAACATACCCAGAAGTTACCTCCGATTTTGGAACCAAAGTTGAGGTTATCCACCTACTTACTCTCAAACTTACCCGTGTATGTCACATAACCTGCTTTCTGGAACAGCCCCCTGGTCAGAAGCAGGTTTTATTCTCTAAACTCAAGAGTTTCTGTCTGTCTCCTCCCCTTTTTATAAAGATGAAGCGGTATTTCTCGCCTTAGCCTTACGTTTCCACCCACCTATTTTTATGCTTATTTTGGATACGTGCATAAAAACGATTGATAGAAACGTCATAATGCACAAAACTTTTTCAAATATGCATAAAAAACACGCATAACTGAGTAGGATAAACTTTTATTCAATAGAAAATGTGCGCATAAACTACGATGGAAACACTTTTACTGAACAAATTACAGTATGTACATTAAAAAAAAAGATCATGATCATATGATAATGAAAATGTGTGTAAATGGAGGCTGAGAACACTGTAACACGTCTTAAATGGTGTTTTAGTGATTCTAAAATGCCTGAACTGTTTCAGTATTAGTGTATATTATTAATTACCTCCGAGCGTCTGGTGCGTGTCAAGAGTCTCCGCGTCTCATGGCTTCAGACGCCCCACGTGTTCATTGTGTTTCAGCATTGTCTTCTGACATCGAGGCGCAAGTACATTAATTAGGCTAAATAAAGAATTAATTGACGCAGCTTCTTCTACCACAGTAAATTCTGTTTTTACTGTTGATATTTGGTGCCAGTTTAATCAGGAAGTGACCACTTTTTTCTCTTTGACTCGTTGGATGGAATTTTATTCGCATCTTTTATGCAATATTCCAGTTTTGCACATAAATTTATGTAATATATTTGGATGGAAACATAACTATTGCCTACATGTTAGTCACACACAGAAGAACTGTACGAGAATGGCTTATCCTTTTTTTAATAAATAATTCAATTAAATTCACCTTCGACATGCATGTAACTAGATTAATGGGATTATTATTCTTTCTAAAAATTATGTTTAGTACTGCTTACCTTCTAAATGTTATATTAACCTCTATAAGCTTGATCAATAAAAAAGGCAGACACAAGCGCACTGTTAAATCATTTAAAACTAATAAATGTATAAAAGTTTAGAAAAAAAATATTAACGTCACAAATTACATTACTTATTTTATTATACTTAAATATTTAAATACTTAAAAAGTGAAATTAGGCATTAACTTGAGCAGCTGTTTTCCCACGCTAACTGTCTCTTCTTCACTGATGGCTGTATACGCTCATATATATAGGCTCATATTTGCTATAACTTTGCATGAGAACATCAAGTTCAGCTGGAGAGAGAAATGCTGATCTCTTTTATAAGATATTGCCATAGTCACTCGTAATGTCTGCGCTCCATTGATAATGCCTTTTTAAAGTCACGGTGTGCGCGCTTAACTTTCGAAGTTGATTGACCCAACTCAGATCAGCTGTTCTGAAACCGAAAACTGAGTTTTTAATCTCTCTGTAAATCAACTCAGAGTTCAAGTTTAAACTCCGAGTTGTTTGAACCTCCTTACTGAAACAGGCCCCAGATATTCTAATCTGATTCGCGAACTTGTTTGGAGAACCAAATTAGCAAGAGATCAGTTATCAAGAATAAAAGATCCAGGATCTGCCAAATCATCTTAGATCATTTAAGCGAGGTACGAAGAACGGACCCCTGGAGTGAGGTTTACCTGCACAGCACACACTAGCTGGCCTCCATTACACTCACCCCCCTAAAACCTCACTCCCATCCAGGTCACGGCACCAATATAACCCTGTCTGTCTTACGCCACCGAATCCGTTGCCTAGATACAGGTGGTGTCTCACATTACCCCGTTCTCCCTTACCTTCTGCAGCTGTTTTCCCATGTTAACCGTCTCTGTTTGACTGATGCAGTGATCTGCTCATATCTGCTATAACTCTTCATGAGCACTTCAAGTTCAGCTGGAGAAAGAAATGCTGATCTCTTTTCAGCGCTCCATTGATAATGCCTTTATATAGTCGCGTTGTGTGCGCTTAACTCTGAGTTGCTCTACTGAAAGTTGATTGAGCTAACTCTGATCTGCTATTCTGAAACCCAAAACTCAGTTTTTAATCTCTTGGTAAATCAACTCAGAGTTCCAGTTTAAACTCAAAGTTGGCTAAACCTACTCACTGACACAGGCCCATTATCAGCAGTAAGGGGTCGGCGGCAGTGCAGTCCGTTGGTTTGCATTTAATTCAAACTAATCTATATCCTGAATGTAGGAGTTTATCAAAATGACCATCTATGGCTTGCTTGTTTAGTTCATTGCGGCACCGTGTACTCTCGATTTTCTTGTACTTCTTCAGCTTGGCCTTTTTATGGCATGTATCTCTCTTGCGTGATGTCCTTGAAGTTGTCTCATGAAGCCATTCCTCAAAAATGCTGAAGGTGTTACGTCACACACACACACAACAAACGCGCGTGACTGACAAAGACTGATTGCATGCTGTTCTGCAAGTTATCAATAATGCAGCCCCTTACCCACAGTGCGCCATCATCTGCATATAGTGCTGCGTTTATCCCATGTCCCACTCCATTGAAAACATCGTTTACCATTAAACTTATTTGTTTGCTTATCTATAGCGCGAAACTGCCGAAAATGCTTCAATATAAGAGTTTGGCGGAAATGCGGCAAAATAAAAGTCCCATTATAAAGACCTGCATACAAGATATAAAGACCAGCGACAGGAAAACGAAATATATGCTAGAATAACAACGCATTACAGAAATATAAAACTGTTGTGTTCAAATGTCCAACATGAACGGTACAGTCTATAACAGAGGCAGAACAAATGTTTAATGCAGTTTTCAGTTGTTGCACAAATGAATCTAAAACAGTTGAGGAACGCATGTTTGGCTTTACTTTTAGTTAAATACAGGTACATAACACATTTTACAGCTTTACAACATATACACCGTTTCTTATATTTAAACCTGATTAACCATTTAAGGAAAAAAATAAGTGACCGCAATATTTACAAAAAGACCCAACATGGAACTGACATTGTTTTCTGAGATGCACAAACACATGTGACAGGGTTCAACAGGCACAGCCTAATGAAAATAAAGGCCTTTCAGCACTTTCTCCAGCACCTATTTTTATTTCCAATACTGACACACAATGTGTAGACCACCTGAAATGTATTCTCAGCAACCCATAAAAACATTGCATAGGAATTTATACAAATAAAAACCAATAATAGTATACGTATTTAATCCTTTATTGATAATTAATGATATAATAAACCTGCACTAAATGTGCTTGTGAAATGTTTTTTTTGTACAAGTAAAAAATGCCACTACACTGCTAAAATACCATTTTTAGTAAATAATAATATTATTAGGTAAAAGTACAAAGATCTCTTTTAATAAACTGCTCACAGTACTAGCTAATTACTTTTAAAAAATAAATCTGATTTCCATTATGGCCCTTTTTTAAGTGTAAACTTGTTTGAATGGTTAAATTGCTGAAATCAAGAAGATATAAATATAGGAAAAACAAAATGAAGGATGGTCGATTCTCTTTCCTGACAATAAATCTTTTTTAACAGCACTGGCAAAACTACCACACATACTCTATAGGGCCAGATACACTTTCGGTCCATTGATGACAATACTTTCAAGCTTTAATTAAAGTATATGATCAAAAGATTTCCATTTAGCCTTTTGTTTACATATTTTACACTATTATTTTCTTTATATTTTAATTGTATTTAGCAGGCAATGTTTGTGTTTTTGCAGCGGCATATAGCGGATCTGGAGGCACATCGCTTCACCTTAAAGGTTATTCGTTAATCTTGTTTATTTTGTAGATCACTGACCGACAAAAATTAAGATACAAATTGTACAGAACGAAATTCGTTCCAAAAATATTTTTCTTCTGTATGCTGTATACTTTTCTACTGTATATTTATGTGCATCCCCATCCGCTACACAAGTGCAGTTTGTTTCGCTCGACGGGAAAAAAAAAGGATGTAAATAATGCTCTACTGTAATTGCTGCTACACAAACCCCTGTGATATATTGGCTACATTTTTTGCGAACTTTATACAAAATTATATGCTATAGCCTACTTTATATGCAATAGTGGTCTCATCACCACGGTCTCAGCATTCGCGTGTTATTAGCTTCTGTTAAAAAAAATAAAAAGCTCTACATTTAATCAGCCTTTAAGCCTTTTAACTGATATTCCTGTCAGTTTGACACGGTACATTAAACGAGGCTACTTCACAACACTGTCACCTGAAATCAGTGCAAGAGAGGAGAAAAGTGCAGCGCTGAGGACTTGTTTGATTCCTAGATAATGTAGGCTATTTTAAAAATTGATATTATAAAATGACTATTAATAACTGCAATTTTCTAAATGGGAGTTTGCATGTTCTGCCCGTGTTCGCGTGGGCTTTTTTCCAGGTTTTCTTTTTTTCTCCCACAATTCCAAAGACATGCGGTACAGGTTAATTGTGTAATCTAAACTGTCCGTAGTAAAGCTTCTGTAAAAAGAGACCTACATTTAATCAGTTTTACAATACCTACATTTACAATTCACTGATATTCCTGTGTCAGTTTGACACTGTACATTAAACTGAATATAGTTTAACTCCTTCACACTCCGTTATCTGAACTCAGCGCAAGAGAGAAAAGTGCAGCGCTGAGGTAAAATCATATTCTCAAGTCATAATCGTTAAAATAATGACTTGTATTAAACATGTTATTAAAAAGTTTAGTAGGAATTACAGCGGTGCATTAAAATGCTTATTTTCCGTGGACTGATTGATTTGAGCTAATAGGCCTGCTTTATTGAAATAAACTTGAATTAATAAAAAGCCTATGCGGGATTTAAAAATAATTCACTTACTGTTTCATTTTGTAATCTAAATTTTTTACTTTAGGTGGAAATATTTAGGTCTTTTATTATTTTTATTTAGTTTATTCTATTTTTCTATACAATCCTGAAAGATTCATCAGCAAAAATAAATAAACTAAAATTAGGCGGTGATGACGGTAATATCCGCGGTATTACCGGTAAAAAATCACCGCGGTTGAGATCTTATTATGGCGGTGATGCAGTTATCGTCACACTCCGAATGCTGAACTGTATAGTTAATCAACACGGTAACATCTGTATTTGCTCAAATCAGTTCAGTTAAAGTCCGTCTATATAGGTTGCTGTCCCCAGTCTTACGCTATCATCAGCAGGTTTGAAGATTTACATTATAAATCAACTGATCTCCCATTATCTGCCAGACTGGCGTACATTGACACTTCACTGCTATTGTTCTTATGATCCAAAAAATGACCTTGTTTGTCTCTTTAGGCAGAATTTACTCTCCCCACAGCCCAGTGCAGTGTGTTCATGTCATTCAATGAGATGCTTTTACTTGAAGTTGTCCACTATCAGTGTGTTCAACTGTAATCCTGGTACAGGTCAGAACAGCAAGTTTGGCTGAATAAAATGATCAGAAAACCAAAATCAACATTTCATCTTAAGGACTTTGAAATCAGAAACTTTTAGTAGCATTCAGAATGATAACTTGTAGTTCTTGCATTTTTAACAGTTGATGCAAAAAAAAAAAGTCTCACATAAATTAAATTCCCTTTAATAAAGTAAAAAAAAAAAAAAATCATACTCCTATAATCCTGTTGAACTGCCAAACACTTAAAAATCCACTGAAAATAAAACCACAGAATCGGGCTGGGTTTCTCACCATCTTTTTCCAGAAGAAAATCAAAGAAACTATAAGCCTGGCCTGCATTAAAACAGCCGTATTAATACAGAATTTCACCAATAATCTGACCTCACTCAGCAAATAAAGCAATACACCTGCATACATTTCCTACATACAGGGCTTTATTAGTGCCAGAACACGCCGGATCCAGAACCACTAAAATCTGATCCGGCACCTCTTTTTACCGATTCCCCCTCCTTAACCGCCCTTCTCCCCCGTCCGCTGCTCACTTTCGCTTTCTTCCGCGACTCCCTAACCCTCTTTACCGTCCTTCGTGACACCCCCTTATATTACTTTTCCTGGTAATAAGCTCCTTTTAATTCCTAAACTAGCAACAGTAAATCCACTGTTACAGAGCTAACGCTGTCCTCCTCCCGCTCACTTCAATCTCTCGCACTGCACTGAGAAACTCTCCCGCTCGCTAAACTACAACCTCAGCACAGTGGGCGGAGATGAGAAAAATCAACCAATAACAATGTCTTATCCTTACCCACTCAACAATCGCTAGGCAGATTTCCTATGTTCAGGATTGATGCAGCATTATGGCTGGAGAAATGAAATAAACACTATAAAACAATACTGGAGTCAAATAAATAAGTAATTATAGAAAACAACGCAGCATAAAAGAGTTTATAATGGGGTTAGACCACATTACATGAGTTTTTTCTTTTATTTTTATGGTAAAGTGTTCTTAGTTTGAAGCACTGACTCTTTCCTCCTCTGACAGTACACAGAGCTGTGTTAGTCACAATGTCACTTCTGTATTCTGGGTTAAGTTTGTTAAAGGGAAAGTCTGCATCTAGAAAACACAAGGAAGCCAAGGCTCTGAACTGTAAACCAACAGAGAACAGGCATCAACAGAGCACAGGGGATAGAAGAGTTTAAATACACCGATAATTAACGAGACACACCTGGACACAATCACAGCGGGGACCAGGAACCAGACTGACCCAACCACTGCTCACAGTCCACAACAGAGCAGAGACAACTCTAACACGGTCATTACTTATAGTAGACCTTCAGACTCGAGACATTAAAATAGATAAAGAGGTTATGTTTACAGGAATGAGATTTTACACATTTATATTAGTCAATGTACAGTCAGCATTGAAAATATTTACAGACAAATTAAAGATCAGGTTTTTACAGGGTGTCCGCAGGCTCTTAAAAGTTGATAAATCAATTATGAGAAAATTAAGCCCCTTAAAAGGTTTTTAAAAGTCTTAATCAGGTTTTTGCGAGGTCTTACATTTTGTTCAAGCGTTGTCTGAAGTGTTTGACTCCAAGAAAGCATAAATATATTTATTTTCCTCATAATAATAACCACAGCGTGCTCGGCAAAGTCGCTTCATCTGGGTGATGTCACGTAAAATGCGACAAGCGCTGGAAGGTGATGTGACGCTCTCCACATGTAGCGGAATTATAGAGCGAAACAGACGGCAAAATGGGAAAATGTACGTTTGCGAACTCCTCTTTGGAGAAACAAGAGTCTAAACAATGGCTGAAACCTGCCGCTGAAAACATCCGCAAGCCCTACTGTACATATTGTGAATAGAAAATTAATATATTGTCAATGGGCATAAAAAAAAGAATTTAATTAAAAAGTCCCACATCAGGGTATTTACAAAACTAATTAAATTAAATTTAATACATTTTACTACCTTTTTGAATACCCTCAAAAAATGTTTGAGAACAATGTTTAAGAAAGTGATGAGAACAACACACTAAATTAAAGTTTTGCCTCCTGCAATCAGGCAGAAGGTATACTTATTCTAGATGGGCAAGGTCCAACAGATATTTGGATTCATTTGTTCCAACTGCAGTTGGGTTACTAAACAAGCTTTAAGTGGTTTTTTGCTTCATGATTAATGTTATTGTTTACTGTTATGTTGTTTTATTATTTTAGGAGTCTGACTTGTTGCTGTCAACTGTCGGCTATTGCTGTAAACCCAATTGCCCTTCGGGGACAATAAAGACATTCTAATCTAAAAAAATGTTTGGAGTAACATACTGCAGATAACTTACACGTCTGCGTAAAGCTGAATGATTAATCAAGATGTCTGAGTGGGCCTTTATCTAAAGTTTTTAATCAATGTCATTCGTCACTCTTCTAAGAACAGTTCGGTATGGTTACGGTTGTTTCTCCACTGAGCCTGGAACAGCGCAGCATGATTTTAAACTGTTTGCGGCTCGATTAGACAATCCTACGGTGGCCGAGAAGTGCCAAACACCATTACAAAGTTTGAAACACTTTAACAAAGCTCGAGACAAATGTACATTTTGAAAAACGTTTTTACTTATCATCAGACACAATTACAGAGGAAAAACAGTTTTACCAAGGACCAAACAAATTTACATTTTAGAAAAAAACTAACAAGACGCAAAACACTTACACAAATCCCGAAACAAATGTACAAGTACAGATTCCTTCCGGAAAGGGAATGTACCACACACCGGAAGTGACGTGCAATGTACCACACCGGGAGTGACACGCGGGGGAAAGGTGTTGTTGCTGGTGAGCGCGGTAAATTCGTGCTGCGGAGTACATGGTGTAAACAAAGTTTATGGTGACCGAACATGGACAGCTTAACGCAGTTTAGCTTTACGTGTGGTCAGTGTTTGGAGGACGCGGAGCAGGTGGAAACACCAGACATACTGCATCAATGTGTTCAATATTTTGATGAGGTTTTTTGACGTGATTTTTTCACTCGTACGCTGCAATCGTGGACATGATGTCAAGTCTACACGGTGTAAACCGAAGGCCTGTGTTATGTTTTAACCGGTGTCTGTGTTAACTGAGGCCCCTTTTCAGATGTAAACTATTCACCTTTGCAGATTAGCAGATTCGTCACATTTTCACAGCAACAAAACATGCCCACACCAAATAAAAATTCGAATTACTTGGTGTCAGTGTAAACATTATTGATTTAATATCTGTGTAGCAGAACAGTATATAACCAAAATTAATGTAAAGAAATAATTTTAATTGACATGTCATCAACAGGATTCGAACCCAAGCCAAAAGGTTCTGCACAAGTATCAACCGACTTATCTGAGCTACTCGGGCTTACAGGTTGGGGTTGGTTTTGATATCTTTATCAGTCAACATGTGCCGTGCTGTGATTGTTTCTATGCACCCTCACGCTGATATTTTCTCAGAATAGCTCCAATATGTTTGCAGTAGGTCAAACCATGATTTTTATAGTTGTAGACTCGTGGAAACCTGTCAACAAAGTCACACATGAGCTGGATATTATTGATATTTTCCAGTGTGCGTGTTTGTAAGGTCCAGCCAGTTGGTCCAGTGACGGTGTCCACAGGTGGATGAAGGTTCACTGCATGTTCGGTCTTTCCAGTGCACAATGTTGATCTATATTAAACTTAACTCATATCTGACTCCAATTTTAGTATGAGGTGGTTTAGAATATTAATATATTTATCCTCGTTTTATCTGACTCCAATTATAAAACATTAAGATGATTATATCAATATATCATTTAGATAAATGTTTGAACCTTTTGTCTTCACTATTAACTATCACATCCGTTCATTCGGGTGCTCATGTCGCTCAGAGAAATCGCCTCGGCCGAAGGCGTCCCTCACGGTCACACTCCGGTCAGTCTTGAATATTAAACAGAGGTAATTGACTAATACTTTAGATGGCCACTACCAGCGCGCTCGTTCTAAAATACTTTAGTTAGTCCCGCTTAGATGTACACCCTTGAGTTAAGACAATATCATTTCTCATTAGAGGTTAGGGCATTAATATAAATGTACCCGACTACTGGACTCTATAGTAACTTTGGTTTTCACCAAGCCCATGGTTTCCCATATGAACTTAATTTAGAATAATATTACCTTCAAACAAAGGTCGGGTACCCAATCTAGGTTAGCCGTGCAACTGCTTGTTGACCTATACGGAAGTTATCGCCCTTTCCACCTAAGTACACATGAATCAATATCAAGAGTCAGCCAGATCCCTAAAACACAATTAGTGTGCCCAATGCTCCATCTCAACTGGATTTTAGTCCGTCTACTGACCTGACGCAAGATGTGCGGAAACAAGGATACAGCGTAATCTACTTGAATTAATAATTACAGAGTGAGCAAAATATGGTCAAACATTACAATTTATTAGTCAGGTAAATGTGTATTATGCCAATTCAATCAGTCAATTCATAAATGATCAATACAAAACATCAAATTATCAAAGATAAATCCAAGATGAAAAGATGCAGACCTGACTTCAAATTTTACATAACGTGGAGCGTAAGCTCTATGTTACGGGCTGATCTGGGTAAGCAGAATCGCCGTGAGCCTTTCTCAAACCTTACCTTAAGTAATCCAAGAATTCCCTCAAGGAAAGGGGTGTGTGCATAACAACAGCAGGGAAGACTGATTCAGCACACTTTCAGAAAAATCAAAACAGGTCGCACTACAGCCATTATATGGAGTCGCACAAACGCTCGCACATAGGTCACCCTTTTTTTCATATTTAATAAAAGTCTTTTGTGTCTCCAGAATGTGTCTGTAAAGTTTCAGCTCAAAACACCCATCAGAGTATTTATTAGAGCTGTCTGAAGTGTCTGTATTGTAGCAGGGAAAAGATTGTTGCTGTTTTTTTGCACTGGGCCTTTAAGGCTAAGCCTCCCCGCCCACCGTTCCCACGTGCCTGTCAGCAACATGCCTCAACACGCCCTCGGCTGCCTCAGGAAGCAGATCTCACGTAACGTTTCTGAGAAAAACTAGAGTAAGAACTTTACCATCAGTATCTGATGCACTTTCTTTGTGGAGTTGCAACAATGAGTTCACGCACACACACAGCGCAGACACACACTGTTATGAAGGACTGGGTTGCACTGGTTAGTTACGGTGCCAATCGTCTCTGTGTGTATATTAACACTTCTAATGTCCAATACCATGAAAGAAAAACAGACGAACTGAATTGTAGGTGTTTACTTAAAGAGGATATATTAATCATCAAATATTAATATTATTCAAATGAGCGAAGGCCTGCGCAAATAATAATGAAAGTAAAGTTCACAATATATGATGTAAAGAAATAATGCTGACTGCTCACAAATCAACAATAAAGAAACTGTTTTAAAGTCCTTTACATATTCAGACACAGGAGGGTGAATGAAGCTGGTGTTTGAGCTACAGTCTCAGGGCCGCTGGTGCACAATGAATCCTCCCGCGATGAGAAGGGCAGGAATTTGAGTCAGTAGTGGATGTTGCTGAATTATTATGATGCTGCTTCATGCGACTCTTGCACATGTGTGGTTCTATAATGAACAAATTAACGTGGTCAGTATTAAAGTCGCATAATTGTATGATGGACACCAGCAGCGCTACAAATGTGTCATAGCCATACAATATGCATGTAGAGTATAGTAATGCAGACATAATTAAATACTCAAACATTACATGAATAATGCAGAAGCTGTACATCAATTAAACAAAAATTACTGACAGTCACAGCAGTATAATATGATACACTGTCGAGTGAAACTCGCGTTTCTCAATGGCGCACTTGCAAGGATCGTCACAAGCGAGACTTCAGCACAACCTATGAGCGTTATTAAAGCCCGTCCGCTGTTATCCTTTTATAATACACTCTTCTGCAGTTCACAACGTGAAGGAGCTTCAGAACGAGACGATAATCTACTGTTTAACGCCATTACAGATGAGATTACAGGACCTCTGCTTTCACATCGCCAATCCTGAACTGATTCACTTTCGATTTATCATTCGGTTGACTCTGAACTGAACTCATTCGTGGTGGCGCGACTCACTAAATACGCCACACCTTTTCTTCTACATCAGAGATGATATAATTGTCGTACAACACCTATTTTAAATGTGCACAACTTAATAATGGCTTTTTTACAGACACACACACATAGCGCAGACACACACACAGTTAGAGACAGTGAGAGAGACACGCTGCTGTGCTGATGAAGTGAATGGCTGTACTTCATTACTCATGTCCTAAAGTTTTAAAACATGTTAAACTTGTAAAGCTCACTCTTGATCACGTCTGATGATGATTGATGATCCTAGCAAACTGAACAGACCCTTTATTCCCGGTGGCTTTGCGCTCGTCCTGTCTTGTCGATGTAATTATATGCATCACTACGGAAACATGTTAATGCACGCAGATGTCAATCAATATTGGGGGTCGCACCCCTACATCAAGTTGCGGTCGATCTGAAAACCGCTCCAATTGGTCCACCGTATTTATGTTGTTAAATTGAAAAAAAAAGGAGTGTGTGTGTTTATATCAGCCCAATATGACAGTACATACACTATACTTACACACATGTATGTCCAAACAGCCTGAAAAGTAGATTTTTCACCATAGGTGCCCTTTAATACGCTTAATTGTGGCCAATTTCATTTACTACCTTTTACAACCCCACAGACACCGGCACATGCAGGGTGCCAGCCACAAGGCTGCTGTTGTCCACAGAGAATGGCAGCTTTCCATCGCTAGTTATTATGCACCACCAGCCACGCCACTTCCCAACACGACAGCTGAACTTGTCGAAACGGCTATGACAGCAACCTCTGCCCTGACGTCTACTGACATCAGGGTGGCTAAGAGCGGCACATCAGCAATGTGGTTATCTGGGCACTTTACACTGCGGCGAATCACCGCTCACTGAACTCAAATGAAGGCATTCTCATACATGCCACCTGTGGCAAGGACAGAACTGGGTACATCATGAGATTTGGGCTGGCACCCTACATTAAGCAGCAGCTTGTTGACACCATCTACAAAGCTGGCTTGTTTGTGTTAAGGCTCGTACACACCAGGACGCTTTTCGTTTGCGTTTATCGTCAGCGTTTTACGAGACTTTTTCAGTTTTCAAACCCAAGCGCTTTTCACTGGTGTCAAGCAGAAGAGTATTCAAAATCACTCCCTGACGTTAGATGGCGCTGCACAACTATGAGCTTCTGACACCCGCTTATAACACAGAAGAGGAGGAGAGGAAGCTCACACACTTGTTGCTAAAGTTACTGGTGACTCGAACAAGCATGGATGGTTGAAGCAGCAGCTCCAGCTCTAGTGATGAAGACATGATTAATGTTCACAAGAGCAATAAGCAGCTCCACGTTCACATCACCTCTGGGCCTCTTCTTCACTGTGTGCTCTCATTGACAGTTTAGCGCTTGATCGTCTCCAAGTGCTGTTTACTGTAACTTCAGAAGCTCCGTGCACATGAACAACAGTGCCGATCTGATTGGTGGAGGTTTTGACGCCGCGAGTCAAAACAAAAACAAAACAAGCATGAGGCGTTTTTTCTAAAATGGCGCTTTTGGGCCTGCCGTTTTGCACGTTGGTGTGCAAGATCACATTGACGCCCGTTATTTAGTCACGAGGCGTTAAAACGCTGATGGAAAACGTGAGCGAAAAACGTTTCGGTGTGCACAGGCCTTTAATGTTCAACAAGTGTCTGAATCAGTCATTAAATTACCAGCAGCCTGACGAACATGATCGTTTTTAGGAAATTGAATGTGTTAAATGCAGTTATCTGGGCTCTCGACTCCTGGAACATGGAACAGCCCAAGACCTGATGCATCACATCAGGGTAAGTGTATTTTCTAATTTAGTATAATTTCAATATTTGTGTGCGTGTTTCTTAAGCAGCACTTGTTTTATTCTAAATCTTAAATTTAACCATATAATCATTATTTACATAATTTAATTTCATATATTAAAGCACTTTGTGCTGCATTATGTATGAGAAGCGCTATATATATATATACACATTTTGATTTGATTGCCTGTGTGTTTCAAGAATGCACATTTAGGGATTTAGCCGTTCACTGGACTGTGTCGCTAAACTCAATATGAGGCAGCTTGTCTCCATCAGTGTGGTTGGCCCTAATATTAACCAGAAGGAACAAGAGAGCTGTTTGGATCTCAGCTGGTCAGAAGCTGTGGGCTTCATTGTCCGCAATGCAGTGAAGGCAGGCTTTACCATCTGGCAACTGGACAAGCTCTTTCAGGCAGTGCATCTTCTTTTGCTAGAAGAGAGGACTTCACTGCCTTGACTGGGTCCTGCTTTCCACTGCTATTGTGTGGCCTGAGAAAGGTTGAACCTCCCTGTAGCAGAAAGGCCGGTTCAGGTTTGTTCGATGATTATGAAGGTATTGTGTTTTACTGTTTACTTACTCGTCAGTTTTTGATGGTGTTAAATTTTCAATAATATTCTATATTTCTGTGTATATATTTAATAGGATTATGTAGGCAATATATAGGAGTACAGTGATCAGCATATAAGTTCACCTCTTCTGAATTCATGTGTTTAATAGGAAGCTCTACAATATTATATTTGTGCATATAGTTGATATTTGTTCATTGGGATAAACCCTTTGAGATCTACCATCTCATTTTCAAGGGGGTCCCACAATTAATCTCAATCACATAATAAGAGCACAAGAAGACCATAAATAATTTACACAACATCCAAAAAATATGACAACAAAAAAAATAATAAATAAAGTAAAAGAAAACAATAATAATAAAACAAATAAAGAAGGGGGGGGGGGTGGAGTAGTATACATACACACATACATATATATATGTGACTGTGTGTAGGCGCTGGGATGCTGAAGAATGCTGCGAGTCAGGTAGGTGTGGTCACTTAAACTTCTTTTATTGTCCTGGGACAAACACAGCACCAAAGATTTAGTTGGTTTGCAGCTCTGGTGATATCAGTGTCAGCAGAGAGGCTTCTTAGAACTGCTGGTACATTACATTTCGTCTAAACTTATACATTGTGATGTATAGTGGTTATAAATGTAAATAAAACATACATGAAAATTAAATAAAACTGCCTCTATTCATCTCTCATCCAAATCACTATTTCAATACAGTAAACTTTAGTGAAAATAAACAGTAAGCTTATGTGACCAATAATCAACACTTTTTTAAGAAAAGGAACGACAGAACAGAATAAATACTCATAAACAGCAAAACACATAATTCTAGCACGTGGAATATGTAGCATATGTGCTACGGCTAACACAGAACATCACAAAATAGTAGTTAAACATACCTGGGACAAACACAGCACCAAAGATTTAGTTGGTTTCAGCTCTGGTGATATCAGTGTCTTAAAGTGAAATAAACAGAGTTTAAACGTTTCACAAATGCCTGATAATTAATAACTCATTAACCAGCGATCACCAAAGCAGCTTACCAGCAGAGAGGCTTCTTAGAACTGCTGGTGAATTACGTAGCAACGCCCCCTACTGTGATGGACGCTATTGCAGGTAAAAACCAATGGTAAGTGTTCCCAATTGAACCATGAATTTAACCCTTATTTTACCTCCGTTACATATATATATATATATATATATATATATATATATATATATATATATATATATATATATATATATATATATATATATACATATATATATATATATATATATACAAATCAGTAAATCAATCACCAAATAAATAATAACATCCTCAGGAAAAACAGGTTCAATCCAAAGTAAAATATGATAGCAGTCTGCTTAAAGACCTTAAATGATGCAACGGATCGAATGTTCGCAGGTAAATTATTCCAATCTGTTGGACACTTAAACATAAAAGCTCTTTTACCCATATATTTTTTTACAACGAGGACCAAAAAATAAGTCTGAACAGAATGTCTAACTTGATAATTTAAGAAAATACATACAAAATATTGTTGTAAAAAGTATGTTTACTCAAAATGAAAACATATAAATATAAATTGAAGCCAATAAATATGTCGTCTTGTGTGCAAAGATGGCCACTGCAACAGATCATACATTAAACAATGATGTATATAAAAAGAACAACCCAGAACAAATCTGCAAAGTCTATTATAAGCCGGATTAAGGGGAGCAAGATCTCATTTTGATGCAGTCTGATAAAGAATATCGCAATAATCAAAAATTGGCTAAATAAGTTGAAGAGCAAGTTTCTGGCGAACACTAAATGAAAAACAATGCCTAGACCGATATAAGGTACTAATTCTGTTTTCACTACCTGACCCACATGATCTTTGTGTTAGCCATAACCAAAACATAAATATAGTTACACACAAATGACACCTGTCAATCACTTCATTTCCACAGGACTCTGGCATGAACATGCAGTGATCTGTGTCAGCATAATGGCTTCTCCCACAGCTGCTGGAGATGAGAGTATGTTTGGAGTTCACTGTCATTTTTATTGTGATTGATGATAACTTATTTTATTATTATTATGAGGAAATAATAACACGTATAGATGCTAGATGACCAGAAATTTTATCTCGTCCACCTTAAAATATATTTGTGCGAGTGCAGATGTAATGGATGTCCTTCTGCGTTGTGTTTGTTGGTTTAAAAGGAAGGATCCATACAGCAATGTGGTCGAACTTGAGTTTATTCTTGTCTCTCTGTATCATAAAGCATATAACAGACATCAGTCCAACAAATCTTCACAGCACAGCAATGTCTGTTGATCAGTACACCATTTTAAACTCATTTGTTCTTCTTTTAATATGAAAATGCAGATATGCTACATAAACCTTCTCAAAAATAAATGTAAAGTGTCAACCCGATTTAATTAAAGCACTAATTCACATTTTACATATATAATTTAAATTTAATGAAAGAAAAAGAAACAAAATAATAAACATATACAGAATTTAATTTAGACTAGCTATTGTGCTCATTAAAC
Source organism: Danio rerio (assembly GCF_052040795.2). Taxonomy (NCBI): domain Eukaryota; kingdom Metazoa; phylum Chordata; class Actinopteri; order Cypriniformes; family Danionidae; genus Danio; species Danio rerio. Next base: position 300,042 of record NC_141025.1, on the reverse strand, counting down.
TTAATTTATATGAAACGCTCCACACTCAATTATGATCCAAATCTGTTTCCCTCACAATAATGATACAATAATTAACCTTACTGAAGATACTGAATCATCTAAACATCCATATCAATGTAATAATATAGGCATTTATAAGAGGAGCCGAAAAACGCACCTGTCTGTTGGACACCATCTCACAAAGTGAGCGCGCACCGGAAACTACATCAGCTATAATCCCGCGCCTACGCGGTCATACTCGCTTATAAATACCTATATTGTTTTTCACATGGATGTAAAGAGAACACTATCGAAACTTTAAACACGGAAATAAGAAGAATGCAAAATATTGAAGTAAAAGGAAAGTAATTAATTGTCATGTCTATTTCCTTTAAACCGCCTTTCAAAATAAAATACCCTTTCCGATAATAAAAAAAAGGAACCAATAATCTAGTGCAACACAAACACACACGCCACACAGACATTGCTGCCGTGTGACCTGTGTTCACTGCAGAATCCTCACTGTGCACGCAGATTTACAAGACGTTTATGCAGAATGCATCTTTGCACCTAAAATCTCCAAACGCAGCCCTCGGGAACAGATTATTCAATTCAGCTTTATTTGTACAGCACTTTTACAATGTAGATTGTGTCAAAGCAGCTTCACATAAATGGTCATAGTAACTGGATCAGGGTAGTTCAGTTTAAGCTTAGTTCAGTTCAGCATGGGTTGAAATCATTACTGTGAGTCCAAACACTGAAGAGCAAATTAAACAGTTGTTATGTGAACTTAAAGTAAAAAACAGCCTGCACTGCTTGCCCCGCCTTTGTGCTCTTCTTATTGGCTCACTGCTCTAGAACTGAACGTGAATGATTGGTTAATATTGGCTGTCAATCACTCAGTCAACGCCTTCTGCCTTCAGATGACAGGAGCTACAACCGTGAAAATGTGAAGCGCTGAAGACGAGAGAATGAAAAAAACACTGACAGAAGTGCAAAATGCTAATTAATGCTAAAATGCTAATTAAAGGTCACTTCAGTTGTTCATTTTTTACCATCAGTAAAGAGTAGAAACTGCTGAGAACAGGAACATAAGAAAAAATATTGTTAACTGAACAACTGCTAAAGGTTTAGTGTCCTAAATTTCAATTTCACACAGCTATTTGATGAATTTTTGATCCAGTTGAGCTGAAAAATAGCTGGGCAGCAGAAATAATTTATTGTTAAGTTAATAAAAATGTGCAGTATGGTTAGTACAGACATTTACATGATCAGAGCTATTTCATCTGTGTTTGTATCATAAGAAGATTATGGCTGTATTAGTGTTCCCAAACATTATTAATTTTATATTAATATATATTGCACATATTATATTTAAAGGTTCAGGACACCCTGGAGAACTTTTTTTTTATATTAACAGATTTGTGTGTGTTGAGCATCAGTGAAGACGATGTTAGCACATGTCAGCTGTAATTGTGGGGAAAACTGGATAATGTTGAGCTTTTGTCTGCTAATTTCAGCTTCCGGGTTTAAAATGATTTTTGGGGCGGATCAAAATCGGCGACGTATCGCAGTACTGCAAGTGCAATGATGACGCGTCGGTTTCTCATTATTATTCATAGCGGAGTTCTCTTATCCTATGAGAAGAGCCGGCTGCTTAATTATTCATGAGAGCATGTGCTTTCCGAAGGCAAGACAGACCTACCAGTTTCATGCAAGCTGTGAGACTCAGACCAACGGCACGTAGCCGTTCATGAAGGCTCGTATGTGTTTGTTTCCATGATCTACGGGGTTTGTCGCATGTTTTTTCCCCGCGATCATACAGCAAAGCATTTTTGTCGGGAGAGCAGTGCGAGAATTGAAGAATGGCGAACATTGACTTTTATCAGGAGTTCGTTCACATTCAGACACATCACTGTGCTGCTGTGTTCGCCTAAATCCTCTATATTACCAGCAGGACTAATGGTTAAAATAGACCGGTCAGGAGAGCTGCTGCACTGAGTCTGCATTCAGATCTATAATAGACCCGGGGATCGAGGGAGAATCCTCATTTATAGTGTTTACATCAACAAACATATCTTTATAATGATGTAAATTGTGGTTGTATATAAAATTATGAATAACAAATGTAGCAGGGCATTAAATTACTGTTTATTTCTTTGCATTTTAACGTTGTGAACTATAAACTCATGCGTCTCCTCACGGTTTGTCTCAGTTTGTGAGCTAACTGACATCAACAGTTTTGTTCCCCTTCTCCCCTGCTGGCCACGCCCACTCCTGCCCTGTGCTCGCGGAGCTCCGCCCATTAATCATGCATCTGAAAAAATTCTGAAGTAGACTTTAACCGAAAGTGGGGGGTGTCATGGCCCTTTAACATAAAAATACTTGCAGAGGCTGATTGAAACACACCTTTTCTCCACAGCACTTGAAATAATATAAAATGACTTTTAAGAATAATTTTATTTATCAAAATTCATTATATTTGCAGATTTGCACAGATTCCACCCTACTGCCCACATGGGGAAATTAGACAATGTAAATAACAGCAAACTGATGTGCAAAGCTGACACTGTTTATCAGAGCATTTTATCTTTCTGGGCTTTTTAAAGAAGAGGTAAACATGGGAATGTCTCTGATTAAATTTTCTATCTGCCCCAAAAGTAATACCATTCTTTCTGTTAAACTGTAATGGCCATCAGCAGCAGAATGATTTCTTATTCCAATTTAACAGACAATGAAAACAACAAACATGTTGAGCATTTTACATGACACTGTTCCTTTCAGAGTGTTCAAGTAAAAAAATGAAATAAAGAATAAGAAATCCACTATTTCACTCCTATTATCTATGTGCACGACTGACAGGTCAGATCTGCTCCCGCTCTAGTCTTGGTGCTGCTGAGAGTTTGAGATTAAAAGTTTGCGTATTAAATAATGTAGAAACGCAGCTAAAGAAAGCAGAATCCGGGACATGTTCGGCGATTTAGAAATCTTGGCTGAATGCAATTTTTAAGTCCCAAATAGAGCACATGTCCGGGAAAAAGGTATTGTAGGCTTTTTTCCCGCGTGTCCTCGCGCTCTTCTCAAAGCTAAAGTCAGAGCAGGTGTCCAGCGCGTCTCTGTGGGTCTGCTGCAGCAGCAGAGCCCGCGAGTCTGTGCCGGAGACTTTTCTCATGCACACAGAACCGGGCTGCTGAGGTAAAGTCTGATGTGTGGGAAGCGCTGGTGATGAATTGGGTATCACACTGGATGAACCACGATATGCCAGGACCGAATTGAGGCTCGCACGATGTGTGCTACGTCGCCATTCGGTGCCTTATGGTGCGTAGCAGCCTTATGCAAAACAATGTAAAGATCGCTTGACGTGAAGTAAATAAACCAGTAATGTTAGAGATGTGTCGTTGTTGCTAGCGTCAGCGTGTGCAACAGTCACAATAGATTTCTATCGTAATACACCATAACTTAGTGTGAAGAGCATGTTAAATCTTAGAGACTTTGCTAGCAAGCAGTGCTGTGATCACCTGGGCTTTGCACGCTGGCTCTGGACGCTGCTGGATAGAATAGCTGTAACGGAGTTTGGAGAGTATCGGACTGCTTATATCGGAGATTTTTAACGCAGTCTGATATAGTTTATTTGGACTGATATCGGACGAATTTCCAATATCAATATCGGATCGGAACATCCCTAAGAGACATGTTGTCTTGATTATTATGCTTTAGTTAGTGAGGTACACTGTCATTATTCAGCAGCGAGTAGCAGGGATATTTATACTTGTAGATTTAAGAGTGAAACAGGTAGAAAGTCTTTATTGTGCGCTAGCTCTGTGGCTTGGACTGCATTGCACTTTCAATATGTAGTTAATACCAAATAATGTACTAATGTTTTTGGCTGTGAGACGACGTTTGGACGATACTCCTTTTGTATAGCCATGCAGTGTGAGACTCCCTGTCGCTGATCCATCCTACAGTGTAAACACAGCACAGCTGTATTCCCATTCAGCAACTTGTTAACAAGCGTCCTTTTAAAGAAGCGTAACGTATTTAATAAATCAAGAGTGAGATGTAAACAATGTGAAAAAGTGAATGAGTGTTGAAGCCACAAACCTTCCTTTAGCAATTTAACAGAAATCCCATTAAAAACCCAAAGACTTGAAGACAAGGGAACTGGAATACGAATATAAGTCATGATTGCTCCACTCTATTGACAGGAAAACAGATGTGGCATGCTTCTCATCCTTTAATAAACAGCTGTTTTTAACTAGTGTAGCCCATATATAAAAACTACAAGTATTAATTCAACAGTAAACATTAGATTCATATAAAAGCTTATTTTCCAACTGATATAACTGGAACCATCGAACATTACACCACCACACCTATAGAGTGGAGGAACTATGACGTCACTTTGTAGGCTAATCGGCTGCTAGCATAAAACTGGTTCCCTCGTGAAAATCCCTATAGGATTTTCCCATGGGGTTTTCGAAGATTGCGAATAATAAGCTCTGTGATCAAACACTGTTCATTACACTTACACGTTTAGTCCAGCTGGATAATCCTCACACCAAAATACAACTTTGAGCACTTTTGGATCTTAAATACAAACGCAAGAGTTAAAAAGCTAACATTAGGCTATAAACGGACTACAGAGCCCTCGGAGCGCTCGTCAGTGACGTCAGCACCACCCTGCTACAGACGACTTATCAAGCTTATATTTAGAAATAACGTCCATGACAAAGAGTTAATCTCTCTGTATATTATATTATAATCCACGCTATATATTATAAACTAATAAATACGCAAACACACATAGACCTTTGTGCCTTTTGGATCATTTTTACGTGTGAAATACATCTGTTTTGCTTTGCAGTTGTTCTAAAAGTTTTAAAAATGTGTATAGATGTGCCTATATAGTATTATTATGAGACATATTTAAATAAGTGTATCGCTCGCGCACACAGCCCGCTTACCTTAAACAGACGACAGAAACTAGGCGTGAGGAGGAACAAGTCTATCAAATGCCTGCAAGTTCCATCATGATGGACACAGAGCAACATTCAATATTCCTTTTATGTCACGACGTACAGCGAAAAGCAGCCCATACAGTCACATCTGCTGAACGTTTTATGGAGGAGTGTAAAGACTGCAGTTAAATGTGTTCAGATAAAGAAAAAAAGACGGGAAATCACTTGATCACTTTAAAATGACAGTTAATATGTCTGTATATTTACACATTTATTCACACGTTTGCATTACTGAGGGCAGGACAGAAACAGGCTGCACTGGTGAGCAGTATCTTCATAATATCGTTTAATTAAAATAAATGATCAACAAATGAATCTGTCTCGACAGCCTTTACATGTGAAGGAATTATCTACAGACAATCTGAATTCTCAATTAGAAAAATACAACAAACTATAAAATACTCTTCATGAAAATACCTAAATCACAGATAAACCCAAATGCCCAACACAAGTGAGCAGCGCTCCAGACCAGATCAGCTCGATGACGTATAATGTCTCCGACACCGCCTGTAGTCCCGTTTAGCAACTTGTTAGCAGCCGTCTTATTAAAGAAGTATAATCGATTTAAAAGTTGAAGAGTGTGCTGTAACTGATGTGTTTTATGTTGTAGAACAAAACGTGAAAGTATCTTGAGTTAGTGTTTGCCACGGACCTTATTTAAGCAATTTTACTGAAACCCCATTCAAAAAACCCATTGACTTTGGGACGAGGGAACCAGAAGTGCTAAAATGCTAACTCGCTACCGGGTTTTTGCATACAAATTGACGTCATAGTTCCTCCACTCTATTAGTATTCGTCAGTTAGCAGTGGCAGGGTTTTCCAGATAAAATCTACATTTCTGCTTTATCCTGATTATGTTACTTGAGATCGAGCTGAACCACCATTCACTTTCAGCTGGTTGGATTTCCTTTTCCAGTGGACTGTCTGTGGCTTCAGCTAGGTACACCTGGACATACAAGCAGAGATATTTCATCTTTAGTGTTTGTGTGTGTGCTATTATCTTATTCACGGGAAATGAATAACGTGAACTTTAGATGAGCTTCCAGTGCTGATTTGCTCCTCAGGCTTTTCTTTTTGCTTCATTAACAGCCTCATATAGATCACCATGATGTTTGTAAGATCGCCAGCTATCAGACTTTACTGAAAGAGTTTCAAATGGCAATTATCTTCAGTTTTACTGTTTTTGTCCACACAGCTGACATCAGGGCTTCATTAGCATAATCAGCACTCCTATATCAGTAAAGCATATCGGCACAATTTGTATTAATCAGCCAATAATTAATTTACAATATGTTGATATTAGCTGATTATATAGTGATCATACTGTGCATCCTTACTAGTGATGACGATGAAGACTTTGATGCAGGACTGGAACACCACTGTGTATTATTTCAGCCCGGTAATAGTGGCGAGACAATTTATGGAGAAAACTTTAATGCTTAATTCGACCTGTTAGATGTGTGAGGGTGTGTACACGGAAATGTCAACATCTGTTCCTCACACTCGGTCAGAAGGTGATCAGGTTCAGGCGTCAAATCTTCAGGCAGTTTAGGAGACATTAGGAGTGTGTGTGTGGTTCCAGAAATAATAAAGGAATAACAATAAATTAAACAAAGTTCTTGAACAAATGTCTTTGAATGACACATTAGACAGACAATAGAAGAGTAATTTGACTAATGCCCACTATAGACAGAGATCTAGCACCTGTAATAGAACAAATGACAGCCACATGATCTCGTATAATCTATCAACACAACGTGTTCTAAACCACATTAACTATTGCTCATATCTCTGAATACAAATAAATTATAAATGTAGAAACATCACAAAGTTTCAATCAGCATTATTAATACAGGTATGTGCAGTAAACATGGATTTAACAGTAATTATACAGTTCTAGGAAGCAAACTCTCTTAGCTGAAGCATCTTCAAATATTGAGGTGGAACTAAACTGCATATGTTAGAAAGTGTACATGTACTCACTTTAAGCCAACAATAAATAGTAAAATCATCCTACATCCTCAAGAACGCACACACATTAACAAACAGCAGACGGTCTCGTTGCAGCACTGGAACAATCTGTGGACCCAACATGTCTGGGCACGTCCGTAGGCGAGTTCGACATGAAGCACGGCTGCAGCCGATGATGAACGAGATTAGCCGAGCGCAGCGGGGGCGGAGTTGCAAACGGAGCCGTCAAGCAGCACACTTCAGGGCTTCATGATGACCGATCATCACATGGCGAGGTCATTCATTTATTTATTCAGTGGAAATAACAACAAAAGACATAAAACTAAAATAAAACAGAAAACAATCTCTACAAAATACAATTCATTTTGAAAAATAAGAGAATCATGAATTAAATTCAAGTACCCTGTATAACAAACGCATGAGAAATAAGGGGAAAACGAGAAAGAAATATCCGCGAATAGGATTATCATGAAAGCATTTTTAAAAAAGCACTTTAATCCAAATAGATTAAACACAAGGAGCAAAATAAACGAGCTACACTTCCAGTAGAAGTTTCCCAGAAGGAGCAGGTACAGCAATGACGCTAACATTTCTGCATAAACGGCCTGACAGGAAATAACATATTTAATATTCACATATTTTTATATTTAATCAAATATTTTTAACTTAATTTGTTAATAAACTGTTGTAAAAAAAAAATGAGTGAAAAGAAGAGAAGAACCCAGTCCAGGAGACTCGAAACAAGCAGAATTCCTTTATTGAGGCGTGTTGGTTAATCTGCAGTCATACAGCGTCTTTAAGATGTCCATGTGTCTGCAAGAGCCTACTAGATCTCCGCAGTGTGCAAGTTCTATCACGAGTCTCTCACACGTCTCACACAAGTCTGATTTAAGACAAAGATTTCATGTCTATATTGTGTTCTTAGGAGGAGGGGATACAGCTAAACAAAGCATGCAAATTCAGTATTGGAGTCAGCATGGCATAGGTGTTAAAAAACGGCCCAGCTACTGACCACACAAGTTAATCAACATAGGGTTTCTGTAGCATAAAAGCAACACCCGAAGACAAAGACAGAGTCGTTTAAAGCATTTGCATCACTGGCTTAGCCTGTGGTCAGAGAGATAAAGGTTAAATGTACCTCCTAGCTGGGATGTTAATGAAATTATATAATTAAAAACCAAAGAATATAACTTTTCAGTTATGCGTAGATTATTGTTAAGTTGAAATTAGATGATAGAAATTTATATTTCCACAAAACCTTTAGGGTGTCAGGATCAATGACAATATTTAGATTATTCACTAAAATACATCATTTAAGTTGTAGAGCTGAATGCAGCAGTCTGTATAACAGATTCCAGATCAGCCTGTGCAAACAATCTAGACTTTATAAACACATTATTGAACAAAAGATGAAACTGCAGTAAAATATGTGCGGTCGTTTAATAAGCATGATGCATTTAAGATAGAGAGGGGAGGAACAGTTAGTTGATTGTTTGCAAATTTTACCAAGGACCAAACAAATTTACATTTTAGAAAAAAAACTAACAAGACGCAAAACACTTTCACAAGTCCCGAAACTAATTTACAATCACAGATTCCTTACGGAAAGGGCATGTACCACACCGAGAGTGCCTTTGTAGACGCAGGTTACCACGAGTCTACAACTGTAAAAATCATGGTTTGAACAACTGCGATAAAACATTAGAGCTGTCCTGAGAAAATATCAGTGTAGAAACATGTGAACTGTGGCTGCTCGATATTGGGAAAAATCATAATCACGATTATTCAAAATGATTACTGTTAGTCAAAATTATTAGCGCTCCTGAGATTTTTTTAAAAATTAATATTTCTCAAATGATGTTTAACAGAGCAAGGAATTTTAACAGTGTTTCCTCTAATATTTTTGCTTCTGGAGAAAGGCTTTTTAATTTTTATTTTGGCTAAAATAAAAGCAGGTTTAAATATTTTGAAACCCATTTTAAAGTCAATATTATTAGCCCCCTTAAGCAATATATTTTCTGATTGTCTGAAGAAGAAACTACTGTTATACAATGACCTGCCTAATTACACTAAATAAGCCTTTGAATCACACTTTAATCTGAATGCTTATATTTAGAAAAATATCTAGTCAAATATTATGTGCTGTCATCATAGCAAAGATAAAGTAAATCAGTTATTAGAAATGAGTAATTAAAGCTATTATGTTCAGAAATCTTCTTTCCACTCAACAGAAATTGGGGAGGGAAGGGTTGCTAATATTCAGGAGGGCTAATAATTCTGACTTCAACTGTATATATGTAATGTTATTTTCCACCCTGCAAAGGAAGAGAAATAAATACAATAGAATAAAAATATTAAACAAGCTGTGCTTTAAGCATCTTCACTGTAACAAAACACTTTAGCTACAGCAGTCCTTCAGTCAGGAGCAGAGGCATGATGTTCTCCATTTGTTGTTTGATTAATAATGATAGAAACAGGCGGCAGAAGGATTATCGCGCGCTGTCTCTTTAATGGTTTCTCTTTCGTGTGGCTTTTGATCCTCAACTTGTTTGTTTATTACACAAATGAGGGTTAATATGAATAATCACTAAACACCGCGTTGACACCTATTTGACCATTAAAGCGCTCACGTTAAGATGACTGTAGATGTGTGTGCACTCCTCGTCTCAGTGTGCGAGTGAGACCGAATGCTGACTGCTTAACATCACTGCTGAGGAACTGCACTATTCATTGTCTTCAATAAAGTCTTCTCTCCATAAAAACTTTGGTCAGCTTACTGATTTTATGTATTAGAGTCATCTGATACATTGGCGAGCCACCCAACAATGGTTAAGCCAAATACAGCAAAATCTAACACTTTCTAATGTGAAAATGTGAAAATTCTAGTGCACTTCTTATCAAATTCATTTATCAATAGAAGATTAAGTGTCGTGTGCTGTGGCTTTGCTCCACTTCATTATCCAGTGTGTCCATGTGTCTGAAATATCCTGAAGCAGCAGTACTGTTTTGTACTGTCGCATGAGATTCCTGCTTTTTTAAAGATAGATATAACATATATATCTTATGTTATGCTTTGGATAAAAGCATCTGCTAAATGACTAAATGTTAATGCACATCAGTAACTCGCCAGTAACTTGTTTAATGCATGTTCCTGTGAGAAAACATCGTAAATAAAGGAAAATCCGGCGACTGCAATAATCAGATCTCTGGGAACACCTGTGGTCGGAACCAGAGTTCACAGGTCTGTGTTCTCTGAACTCCTCTGAAGCGCTGGACTTCTTCATTGTGATTGCTTCCCGCTGAACCATAAAGTTGACTTGATTTCAGCTCTCCTCGACGCCCACACCGGCGAAGACACACAGCGCGGCTCGCCCCTGGCTCTCATTGAAAATGAATGACTGCATTAACTTTGGCGCTTTCAATCTGAACGTACGGTAATACTTTCTCCAGAATAAACACTTTTAGACTGTAGGAAATACTGTGAAAATGCTCTTGGTCTATTAATCATGACTTTTGACTTATCATGCATGTGCGTGTGTTTTGTTTACTACAGCCCTTTCACTTCTCATATGAAACCACACAAAGATGAGGCATAATGACAAAGCCGTCTGATGACCCTTCTCTCACCGGCTGCATCTGTCGTGTGATCTCGGAGCGCTGTCGCCATACTTTGATGTCACAGTTACGTGGTGTCGGCGCAGTGTCAATCCGGACAACATTTCTAACCGGCATGCAACACTTTAAGACAGATCGATTGACCTGCGCAGCGCTGCATGAAGTCGAAAGCACCTATTGACTCTGGTAGGTCGTTTTTTTTAAAGACTCGTTAATTTTATTTCATTCACTTGAGAATTATGAGTCCACTCAGGGAATCATTCGTTTATCCGTGTGCGCACATCTGTGCAGTTGGTTTCATTCACTTTTTATTCAAGTCTTGTTTGCGAGTTTGCAGAAAAAACAAACATCTTAATGCTGATTAATCTTATATATTACCTGGCGCCGCATCGCACACGGACGAGGCTTTATACTCGACACGTTCACTATTGAGATATATTTTTTAAATGACAGTGGGCGGTCAAAAGAAAGACCGTAAAATCAGACAAATAAAAAGAGAATAATTATCACTGAAGATGTTTTTGGGGGCCTCTTTATTTTTGTTTTAACAAACTTATCTCTCAGGTTTTTTCAAACGTTTACAAAAACTTTCCTCCTTTCCCACTGCTGTTCCATATGTTCTATATCCAGCCAAGAATTATTGGTCATCTGGTTCTCCCTATGATCACGCATGGACAGATCACAAAAGATATCGGTGCAGGCGTACCTGTTACAGACAAAATCTCTTCAAACTGTTTCATATTCAACTCAAATGCGGAGCTGCGCGAACTGTTCACCCGAGTCTCAAAACATTCTGTGAGCTCCACCATGTCGTTATTTCACTGACAAATGTTGTGAGCGCAGTATTACAAGTCAAGAGCACATTCATAATAAAAGCAAGCGAATCTCTGCTCCTGCACCGATTTCCTCTGTGACTAAACTGCAAATGTTCTACTCTCAGATATGCACTGCTCCCGCACACATTTTCCTGTCTGTTCTCAGTACACTGACCCTCTTCCCTTCGTGCGTTTTGATATTATTTATATTGGTACACTATTTATTACCAGTAACCAAAATACTAAAATTACAATTTTAAATTAAACATTTAAATATAACTAATGCAAGCAGAAATGTAATAGAACAATTGGGGATATAAATTTGGGGAAAACGGTCAATGCTATTTTATCATGGCAACTAAAATAAAGTGAACTAGTGTCTGCTGTAGTGTTTTGAACAGTACTATAGTAAAGTACTTCAATTAATCAGTTGTGGTAATACTTTAGTTGCTATGGTAACACAAGTGCAATATAAACAAATGACCCAGTGCTGTAGTTTGTTTTTTTACAATATAGGGTATATTATTCTACAATTCACCACACTTTACTGCAGTAAAACTACACTGTATTTCATTTTATCAGTTCACTATTCTCAATACTACAGTATGCTGAAGCATCTCTGCAGAGCATAAGCACGAAAAGCGGAGGAAACACAAGACACAAAAATTGTGAGTCCGCATCGACGGAGCGAGAGCAGACCATTTACACGAGAGCTGCCAGTGTTTTGAGTGCACACGAGACATTTTGTCCACAAACAGGAAACCGGCATGTGAGCAAAGAGATTCGCTCTCTAGTATTACATGATTGCGCAAATGACTTGTAATACTGCGCTCCAACATTTGTCAGTGAAATATTGCTGTACTCCACCAGCTGAAATCATGTGGTGCGCACCCACAGCCAACCTCCGCAAACACAGCGATGACGTCACATTTGCTGCGCGCACTAAGATTGGCTGTTGCATGTTGCGCTGGACAAGTCTGAACATGTTCTGCCCTCGCATTAACTTCTGAACCTAATCAGAGAACATAATATTACATTAATAATAATTCATTTTATTTGTAAATGGTGCTTTTCTAGACACCCAAGGTCGCCTTACAATAAGTATCAACAGCCAAGCTAAAACAAATGAAAACAAATAATAAAACATTACTAAACAATCATTGACCAAACAGGTAAAACACAATAGCGAATATAAAAATACATGATTAAAATCAAAAGTTGTTTAAGGAAAGCCTGCTTAAAAAGATGGGTCATTTAGACGAGATTTAAAAGTGTGAAGACTATCACTGCTCTTTAGATGTAGAGGAAGCGAGTTCCAGTCGAGGAGACATAGAGCTGAAGGATCTGTCTCCCATTGTGCTCAATCGAGTGCGAGGTGGTACCAGGGAGAAGGAGTTGGCTGATCTAAGGCCCCGTTTACACTAGTGCGTTTTAGTTTGAAAACGCATAAGTTTTGCTACGGTTACGCCATCCGTCCACACTACGCCGGAGTTCTCGAGCGCCGAAAACGGAGCGTTTCGAAAACGCTGGAGAGGCCGTTTTCATTCTAATACGCTGCTGCTCCGTCTCAGTGTGGATGGGGAAAGACGGAGACATCTGAAAACGGAGGCGGGGCTGCAAACGTTCGCCTCTCTGATTGGGGCTTTTCCTGAATATTAAGTAGCCCACACACAGTTCAGTCTCGCATCCTCTTCTTGTAAGTTCAGACTTCGCAAGTTTTGATCAAGGCTGCAGTCTCCCCCTTCTCAGTTTGATATGGAAAACATACCGAGGACACGGGTAAATCTTCAAAGGGAACAGTGTACTTTATATTCATTCACATCACCTTGGCTACGTTGTTTCACTTTCTCAACAATAAAATGTAAACATGATTTAAGGAACTGCCTATTTTCATTTTAATATTAAAACTTAACAGACAGCAGAAATGTTGAGGCGTCGTGCTGCATGAGCGTCATCTTCACTGTGTGCATATTTATAACAAAACGGAGCCGATAACAGATGCCTCCTTTCAATTTCAGTGAAAATACGAAACGCACCCTCTCTTTTGCTGAATAACAGTTTTAATAATCGACAATTATAAAAGTATAACATACAATAAGTTTATGCATTGTAGGAAATAAAGGCAAGCGATCAGTCAATGTACCTGGATTAATCATTAACTTATCTTTGCGCTTAACCAAAACATGTTACCTGTGAACAAGTAACTTAATAGATTCCAATGACCAAAGTCAGGGAATTGGCCTATGTCGTTAGATAAAGACAACAACATGAATGAAATATCACGTTTAGCAAATATAGTGAGATTAGATCCAGCGGGAGATGCGTGATGAGCAGTCCGACAAGCAGAGCTCTCATCTGGGTTAAAAAGCTGGAGCGCTTGCCCGAGAGTGTGTGTGTGGTCACGTGATGTGCGTTTTCAGCGTTTTGGTGTGGACGGAGAGCAGTTCAGAAACGCTGGGTAAAACGCGAGTGTGGACGCGGATCGTTTTCATTCTACAACGCCGTTTTAAAACTAAAACGCACTAGTGTAAACGGGGCCTAAGAGTGCAAGAAGGAGTGGAGATATGGAGAACTCCAGTGAGATATTAAGGAGCAAGATTTTGAAATGCCTTGAAAGTGAGAAGTACTATTTTAAATCAATACAAAACTTTACTGGAAGCCAGTGCAGCTGATAGAGGAGTGGTGTGATGTGCTCGTGAGATGGGGTCCTAGAGATGACACGAGCCACATGCTTCTGAACCAGTTGAAGTTTACGGAGAAGTTTAGAAGGAAGCCCAGACAGAAGTGCATTACAGTAGTCAAGACGAGAAGTAACTAATGCGTGGATGAGAACTGCTGTTATTAGTTGTGAGAGAAGGGCGGAGACGAATGATATTCTGCTGCTCCTGAACTTTTGATCATTCACCTGAGTGGAAACAGCTCGTTGTTGCAGGGTCGCAACCTTATAGATCTCCATCAGGAGATTAAGACAAACACGGCAGAGATTTGCAAAATGTTTCCACACACTAGGGTCTTGTTCTCTGACATTCTGCCCTGCAGGAACTGGAGGGTTCAGACCAGAAACAGCATCAAAAGGAGGAAATGGCTCAATGGGGCCATGTCAGGCAGGCACATTAACTGCATTTACCACTGCAACATACAGTAGGTCTGGCCAACCTGGATGAAGATCTCAACTCAGAGGGAAATGCACTTTTCCTTGTAAACATCCAAGGAGCTCTGCAGACGGAGCTCCAGCAGAGAAGCCCCCAAAAGCCCTTTTAAGACAGCAGCTCTTTCACTTGGTTGTAGTAGGCTATGCAAGTGTGAATGAGTGGATCTTACAAACCATTAACTTTAGTGGACCTTACAAACCATTCACCGGTTACTTGACTTTTTTGTATGTTACTGCACTGTTATTGTTTGTACTGCACTACTTAATAAACTGCACTGTCTCACTCACTTTTTGAAGTTATTGAATAATATCGCTATAGAAAACTATAATTATAGAACATGTACATGACTTTGACAAAAACAAAATAGATCAACAGTTTAGTGTTTTACTTCTTTACTCTCTTTATATTCTTTCCTCCCGTAAATCTCGTTGCAAATAAAATGACTTAAGTTAATTCAGATTTAGAGGTGCTGTAAGTTTTTGACTCTATAAGAACAGCATCATGTGTGTGCAGATATTCAGGAATCATGCTGAGTGAACATTCCTGTTTATCTGAAACACAATGCTGAAGTCAGATATTCTGCTGTGCACATGTGCGTTACGTGCCGGAGCGGCTGTCTTTGTTTTGGTCATTTAACTTGCCCAGTGCCACTTTAGCCAATTATAATTCAGCATCAGAGGTTGCCAGATGGTGGAAAACAGCTGATTTCATTCATTCAGTCCGGAAGACTCTTAAAGCATGCACTCATGGCCAAAATTGCAGCCTCCAGAGGACATTAGCAGACTCTGAAATGAGACGTAGATTCAGAGTTCCACATGAGGTCATTAATTAGCAAATGAATATTACGAGCGTAAACATTAGGAGAGCGGGTCACATTGTAACTGCGTGTCCTAACAAAACGATACATTGTGACAATGTCATAAATAAAACGTGTTCAGCAATCGCAGTACATACTTTTATCATCGATGACGTCTGTTCCTTGAAGAGGGCAATGCTTAGCGTCATAGAAAAGAAAAGGAAGTGCTAGAAGTAAAGAGAGAGAGAAGGAAGTGACACAGGGCCTCTGGCAGTCATGGAAGTCTCACGCTGCAGTTGGTTGTTTTAACAAAGTTTCGGTTTCTTCAAAGACGTTCGTTGGAGTTTTAACTCATGCTTTTCTTTACCCAGCGTTGTTTAAACCCAGTCGAGATGTCAAGAAGCGGATGAATGTGTGAGCAATGTAAATCTTCAACGAAAGTGAGAACCGCAAAGCCTCTACTGCCAGCACTGCAAAGCTTCAGTCTGCAACCGCAAAGCCCCAACCTTCAACAGGGATTCATGAGTAAACCAGCTAAACACTGTGACTGTTGATTCTGACTTGCACCTTCAGATTTTATCCTCCTACAGGGACTTTTGAACGGCTGCATTGAATTTTTTTTTATGTTGATGACAAGAATCAGAGTACTTTTGTTGCTGGAGGACTGAGTTTGTTTCTAATTGATCCCTTTCTGAAAAGTTATGAGTGTGTATTTGTCTGGTGTTTGCAATGTTGTGTTTCTTTGTTTGATTCCTGGTTTAATTTTCAAATATGATTGATGCTGATGAAAGAGTACTGTAAATGTTTTTTCTCCTCAATGATCACAGCGTGTGGGTCTGTGTATGAACAGGAGATTGTTTGACTTATGCCGAGTTCAAACTGCGTGATTTTAGCCCCTCAACAGGTTTAAAGAAATCGCCGACAATTGCCCGAAATCACAGGCAAATCGCTGCTATCAAAGACGCGATCTGAGAGAATTGCCGATGCCTGCTGAATATTTGGCGTGCTAAATATCTGGAGCTGTCTGCGATTCAAATCATGCCGTGTGAATTGAGTTATGACTGACAATAACATCGGCGATCGCCTACAGCCAATGAGAGAGCAGCTTTCACTTGTGTGTGTGTGTGTGAGTATACCTGCTGCAGGCCAGCGGGAGGCTGGGGGAGAAGGTAAAGCGCTCTTTTTCAGTTTATTTGGACCCACGAAATGGAGGAAAAACTAGTGGAGGTTTGACAGGACTCAAGAGAAACCGTGTCTGTTTGACGTTTTATACAGAAAGAAATTAGTTTATTATCAACGTTGGGAGAATTTGCTAATTCCCTTTAAACCCAGGTGAGCAAACATGTACATGTTCTACCCCATTAAAGGCTTCTTCCTCATTATTTAGTTAATAACAAAAGATATACGACGTGTTTTTGGCTGTGAGATGTAGTTTGGACGAAGTTGTCGGTGATTCTTCCTATAGTAAAGTCATGCAGTGTGAAAGTCCCTGTCGCTGATCCTTATTGCTGTGTAAACTAAGCAGCGACGAAACGCAAGCTCAGATAGTCATGCAGTGTGAACACATCTGTGACACGACTACTGTGACAATCATGCAGTCTGAACTGGACATTATTTGACAGTGAGATACTGTCTGGCACCCCAGCATTATAAAGTGAGTAAAGGAAACGGTAAAACATGACGAGATACGCAGTGATGAGCAATTTGGCCGTTTGCACAAGTCAAAACACGACATTTAAATCCAGCCATTCAGAAGCACAGATTATGCTCTTATGAAATGGTAAGTTTATCATCTAATACATATTAAACCTCTTGAACATTATTAAAAGTGAGTCTCAGTTCTGAAGTTCAGTTTCAGATGGTTTATTTGATTCTCCAGATCTGAGCTGAACTATCTGCTGCTGCTGCTGTCAGTAGTGTGCTGATAAATGTCATGTCAAACTCACATTATTAGCATTTAACACTGAATAAAGCACCTGAGCTGATCACTTTATCCTGCTGTTCACCTGTGAGAAATAGAAGCTGTTTCCAATATTACAATTCGAGGTGTTGTATAGAACAAAAACTTCTTTAATTCTGGGAAATATCTCTATGCGTGCCGTTGCATTTACTTATAACATGTCTTAAATTAGGCTTGCTGTTGTCAATCTGGCAACCTGCACTTGCATTTGTTTTGATCCAGGAATGCAATACCTAGTTCAACTACTGTGTGTTTAACTTACATACTGCACATTTAAGGTAAGCGTCTGCCAAAAATGCTGAATCAAAGTTTTTTTAAAATGCTGACTCAATCTCTGAGTTGCTTTGTCACATTGCAGGAAAGCATGCTGTTCAAAACTGAGGTCTGAAGGATGACACCATGGCTGGAGTACTCGCACTCTGCAGAATATGTGGAATTTTATACAGAAATGTTTCTTTCTAAATTCAAGAGTGCCCTAGCTTCATACTTTGGAGTATCTGAATAAAACTGGTCTTATTAACAAGAAAACCCTCTAAATTTAAGCTGTTGTCTGAAATAGATGTTGTAGGTCCACACGGTGTCTGTGCATGCAGCAAATCTGTAGATTTATGGCCCACCATTAAGTCTATTTATTTACTTGTGTAAATTTATATTTATTCATTTTTTAATTCATTTCACAAATTGTATTGTAATATAACAGTAATATCAAAACGTTCATTTGATATGTTTACAACAGTTTGTAAAATAATATTTTCTGCCTATATATTATAGGAGACTGGCTCTCTTTACTAAATTAGTGGATCTAATTTACATATTACAATAAACAATTTGCAATGTAAACAATTAATATATATATTTTTTAGCTATGATAATCCTAAAATTATTCTGCATAAATCCAGATTTTATAAAAAATTCTTGGCGGAAATGGTTAAAAATGCGTTACTGTCCCCCTGCCTGGACAAACACACCTCGTCTGCATTTATGTCAAGTAAAAGGCCATACATTGACTGTGTGGCGATAATAAATAATCACTGATATAGCTGCCCGTCGCTCCCAAAAACATTAGAAGTTTATTAAAAGCATGGCAATAATAGTGCTGGTTAAGCTTAACAATCTCTTATTATCCAATTTGTCATGGCAGTTTTCATTTAAAGGCATTGTTTGTTGTTTGTTTCATGTCTGATTTAGCGCTCCACATCTCCTCTCTTTTCTCCATTTTGAACATGTGTTAGTAGTAATTGAGCAACGGATCAATCAAATGGTCAACGGAGGGGGAGGGGTGGTATAATTTAATACAATACATTAAAACCAGAAATATTTTTATAATATTAAACTTTTAATAAAAATAATTTAAAAAATAGTTTTGCCACATGAGTTTTAGGCTGCTGCGTTATTTATGTCCAAGCAGAGCCTACAACTGCAGCCACACAAATTACCCATGGACAATAGCACACGATAAAACGTCACCTTAGATGTGCAGAAAGCCGCAATATTGAAGAGCAGTACAGATATGTAAACACCGCTATTAAACTATTACCATTGTGTAGGACTTCTAGCCGCATTTTGCGACCGGACGGTCCACACAGCTGTTTGACACTATAATCTCTGCACCTACACACATCTGTAAGTGCACACACACATACTGAACTGCAGGCTGTACAAGAAAAGCCGACGTTTACTTTTCATGATTTAAGTGACCAAATTCAACACAAGCACTAAAACAAGCTTTTACACGGCCATGTAGCACAAGTATTTTAGCACGTTCATGGCAGAGCGAGCACAACACCTACCATGTAACCAATATAAATTAATACTGTTGCATACATCACATGCACAACTCACGCCATCGACTTGACAATAAGATGCCTTCTGGTTTAAAAATGCCTAGATTAAAAGAAGATGGCCAAATGAGAACTTCTGTCATAAACAATAGTAAAACTTGTCAAAACCAGAATAAAAAGATGAAACCATGCGGACAGATTAAAGACAGGACTGGAGAGGAGCGCTCTTTTATTATCAGCTGTCAGATACAAGTCGCCTTTAAAAGATGATAAATGTAAGCAGGTAATCATAATAAAAAAAATCAAATACTGTCACAAAATAAAACTACAATAACTTTAATCGCATACATATACAGTTATGGGAATAATTATGGTAATTGCATACGATAAAGAGATAATTAAATTAATTTCTTTGATTTAAAAACACCTAAATTGTTTTAAATTAAGAATAAAAATCGATTTTTTAATTCATGTATTATAAAAATATTCAACTCAAAGAAAATTACATTGATGTGTTTCATTACTAAGCATTTCTCTGAAATAGGGTAAAAATCTTGTCTCGTCGAGTAGACGTCTCGTCACACCACTAGTTGTGAGTAAAGGGTATTTGAGGCAGTTGCTGGGTGAACTGAGGCCTCATGTACGAAGACTTGTGTTGAAATCATACTAAAACATTGTGTACGCAACAAGCTGTAAATGTGCGTACACAGTAAGAAATTCAGATGTATGAAACACTGCGTACGCAAAAATCACACACATATTCTCTTTGTACATCTGAATGAACGTGAAACTGAGCGCATCATGCAAGAGCACAAAACCCCTCCCTGTCTCCTCCCCCGTATGAATATGCTAATGACTCTAGTTTGGCAAAACCCAACGAAAAAGCAACGGCAAAACCAAGCAAGAAGAGAAACTGAACAGAATGTGAATTGGAGGTGCTGCTTTCAGAAGTAGGCTGGAGAAAAAATGTCATTTGCAAGTTTGTCCTCCGGAATTAACAACAAAAGAAAAAGAGTGGGAGAGCGTAGCTGATGCGGTTAACACAGTTGGGTCTGAACATCGCACTGAGTGAATTAAAAAAGAATTAGTGCGATATAAAGGTCTACAACTTTGTAGTATCTTCAGCAGTGTGAGTTGTGCAGCTTGGAAAACACATGGCAACATGTTTTGACACATTCGAGCATGAACTCGGTTCGAATCCAGCGTCTAATGAACTCAAATACCTATCAGATTTTGCCTACTCTTCTTCACAAGGAAGAAAAGCAGGAATCATTAATAAGTCTGCATCTAATATTATTTGCACATTTATTGAATGGAAATGTTTGTGATTCACAAATGCTAATTCATCTTCAGATGGCTGCTTTATAGCAATGCGTGTGCAGTAGATCAATCCGATTACACTGGGAAACCGGCGACCGCTGCAAGTTGCGCTTTAATGTTTGGCTGGTCAACTGTATGCTATGGAAACCTTACATACCTGCTAGACAAACAGAAGAACCCGACTCATACAGCTGCCATTGCACGGCCCAAAGACACTTTGTAGAGAGCAATTTAACACAACTGCCTCTAGGAGTCGCCAATGGAAATAAAACAACACACACATGAAACACGTACGCCAGACATGAAGTTAGCGTGGAGCTGCGCACATTCCCACGTTCAGTTCATCGTTAGTAAATCCAAACGTGAGCGTGAAACCTGGCATACACAAAGTTTGATACACAGCATTGATACATGAGGGCCCTGAACACTGCAGAATCAATCAAAATAACATCTTCCAAGGCATTCCTAGAAAAAGCAATGAATGAATTACAAGGAGTTTTCAGGAGTTTGTCAAGAGGCCTGGAGAATCTCATGCTACTGTGCAGAAGGGCAGAAAAGGACAACAACTCAGTTAAGCGGTGTTTTCCTGAACACTGGCCTCTGAATGCCCGAATGACGTATGGCGTTACAGAAACTCCATCTCTTTGGTTCAACATTTGGCGTAGACCACCATCAAACTGCTGATCAGGCTTTGAGGGGAATTAGAGAGAATGGTGAGCAGCTCGACCCAGCAGGATTCAAAGACCTTTTGACCACTGATAGTTCTCTTACTATTTCACTTCTCTTACCTTTTCAACCAGGGCCGGAGTGGGACTCCTTTTCAGCCCTGGAGTTTCAAGCCTCAGACCGGCCCACCTCAGTTCACGACTGACTATATTAAAATAAGGTCATTTCCAAATCAGTTTCTAATGACACTATCACGTATTTTTTTGAGAAAACAGCTGCTTTAGAACTTCAAATGTTCAACAACCCTAACAGTATTATATGTCTTAGCAAAAAAAAAAAAAAACCTACCCAGACAAGGATCAAACCTGGGTCCGCAGTGTCAATGCCTAATGCACTAACCACTGGACCACAACAACTGTGCGTTAAGCATGGCTCGTCTTAGTTATATCATCATTAACCAGGCTGCGAGAAATAGATAAAAAGAGCAGAGCTTTGGTAAAATAATTAATAAGACTGTGGTCAAGTAAAAAAAAATAAAAAATTAATGTAAAAAGTGTGACTGCTGAGAGCAACAGATTCTGGAGCTAGGGACACCGGCCCTCGCGGCCAAAAAACGCACCGGCCCACCGGGAATTCTCCCGGTCCTCCCGATTAGCCAATCCGGGCCTGTTTTCAACTATTATATAGAAGTTTAACCCCATTCCCTACAACGTGATGGATCAAAAGCACAAACTAGAGGGTAAATGAGGTAAATCTGTTGTACAAACATTATCAGTTAGCCCATTTTAAACCACTACAAATAAAGATAAGAACTGTCACGGTCTTATTTTCTGTGCCATTACAGTGTTGAAAATATTGTGTTTTTAATCTGTTGCACGATGCAGAAAAAACACTGAATGGAAGGAATTGGATGTAATGTAATGTGTATTTATATAGCGCATTTATTGTGTATGGTCATACACCCAAAGCGCTTCACAATCATGAGGGGGGTCTCTCCACACCACCACCAGTGTGCAGCATCCACTTGGATGATGCGACGGCAGCCACAGGACAACGGCGCCAGTGCGCTCACCACACACCAGCTATTGGTGGAGTGGAGAGACAGTGATAGAGCCAATTCGGTGGAAGGGGATGGTTGGGAGGCCATGATCGTAAGGGCCGATAGAGGGACTTTGGCCAGGACACCGGGGTTACACCCCTGCTCTTTAACGAGAAGTGCCATGGGATTTTTAATGACCACAGAGAGTCAGGACCTCGGTTTAACGTCTCATCCGAAAGACGGTGCTGTGCTGTGCAGGTGACACCCCTGTAACTTGCTGAGTATTTGGCTTTATTTTTGTTAAATACTGTTCTTTATTTTAATACAGCGAGCCTATTTTACAGTTTATTTTACTTTTCTATTTACAAACGATCAACTAAGTCAGCAAGAGATCCATTATCTTCATTCTCAGTGGTATTGCAGTGTTATATACACTGTTTATTGCTGTTTTCAGTCGTTGCATTTAAAATAAATGAATATGATAGATGAGGAATGCATGTTTGGCTTTACCTTAAATTTGTTCAATCCAGGTTTATAATACAACACATTTTACAGCTTTACCACAAATACAGTTTCTTACATTTAAACTCGATTAGCAAGCATTTCAGAAAAGAAACAGTTAAAGTAAAGGCCATATTGATAAAAACACCCCACATGTAACTGACATTGTGTAACTGCATTTCGCTTTAGATTAAATATAATGGTTAACTTCAGATTTACAAATACATCTGAGGTGATGCATAACCTCTTAAAACACTGGAGCTATTTTGGGTGTTTCCCTCTAGATTCCTCCCAAACTGAAGCTGTCCATACCCACATACAGAGGTGTAGCTCCCCAACACTGCCCTCATTCTACAACAACACCGATAACTGATATAAAAGTAGATGCACGATATATCGGCGGCCATAACGTTATCGGCAGATAAATGCTATTTTTAAGATTATCGTTATTGATCCGATGTCTAAATTAGGCCGATATCTTTAAGCCGATAATTCAGTAATTGTACAGATCTGCCTGCCGCGCACGCGTGGGCGGAACATGTTCAGACTTGCCCAGTGCACTATAATGATCTCTCCTCACACCGATTATTCCTTCAAAGTCTGTCATTTCTTCATGTGGTATTGCTGTGTGTTAATACCTCAGTAAGTAACCATGCTCCTCATCATTGTAGATGTGTTTGATTGAGTGTCATTGTGTATTTTGCTTCAAATGGCCTCAGTAAAATTATCACGTGTAAACCTTTCCTGCTCTGTGTGTCTGTTATGTCAGAGATATCAGGGGAGATTGACTTATTACTCCAGGGCCGAATAATATTAGATTTGTGGTGAACTCCTTTCTCTTTTAGTTGCAGCCGGTGAATGAGCGAGGACACACGTAACTTGGTCCAATCATTTATCAGTCTCAATGCGAAAAAAGCACTCGTGTTTTCTGTCTCCCCCACTCCGCTTTACACACACACACCAAACTGCGCAGCCCCTGCACATGTGCTAAACAACAGCTTGTTAGTTTGTTTGTAATCTAATCTGATTATTTGTTCTTATTAACACGTTGCTTGCCGTGTGTTGATGTAAGATTGTGTATATGTTTGATTGGAATATTCATATCGATTATAACGAGCGAGAGAGAGCGATCACCGCACGCACATCTGACAGCCTTCACATATCAACAGGGGGAGAGTCTAGGTGCGGCGGTCACTGAATCCAGAATACGGGCTCTCAACTCGCCACTCATTCTGTCTTTATATTCTGCTCTGTGTTTGTCAAAGTCATCTGAGCTCAATATTTGGTGCATCTAGCTTTGCTTATACAGTGACTCTGAACTGTCAAAACCCCTCTAAAAAGGCTTTATCGGACATGACATTTGTACATGTGTACATCACTGTAACACGTTTTATTCATAAACAGTTGAGCTGTTTCAGTCCTTAGCTCTTTCATTTTCATCTTATTTAAATATATTTAATTTGCTTGTTGATTAAATCCTATTTTCTTATTTAATATATTATTTTATGCAACAGTCAGTTGCATGTTAATTTGCTATGAAAAGGAGTTTTTTGCATGCAGATTTATGTGAAATGGTGAATATAGGTCTGTGAAATCACCTTGCAATTATAGCTGTTTTGCTTTGAGTATAGACTATTCAGTTCATCAGAGCAGTCCAATCTTTTATGAAGTTTGCTGTATAAAAATAAAGCAATTTGAAATATTTATAATTATCAGTCTATGCATATCAGCCTGCAACTCGGAGTTATCGGTATTGGTCTAAAGATCCATATCGGTGCATCCCTATATAAAAGCTTTAGTATTTAAGAGTCTCAGTCTCTATAAGCAGATCTCATCTGAACACATTTGTACTGAGCCGTTTGTGTCAATTTTCTCTTTTCATTTGTTGATCTTTGATTACATCTGTGTTTGCTCAAATCTGTCCGGTTCTGTTAAAGTCTAAATAGGTTGCTGTCCCCTGTCTTACACTACCCTTAGCAGGTTTGTAGATTTACATAATAATCGACTGATCTCCGATTATCTGCCAGACTGGACTACACTTCTTATGAGCCCAAAAATAACCGTTTGTCTCTTTAGTCACAAATTACTCTCCCCACAGCCCAGTGCAGTGTGTGTTCATGTCGTTCATTGAGATGCTGCACCAAGTTTGGCTGAATACACACACACATATATATATATATATATATATATATACACACACACACACACACACACACAATGGTCAAAAATCCCTTAATCACCTTGAGGAATTTTGAAATCAGAAACTTCTAGTTGCGTACAGAATATCAGCTTGTATTTCTTGAATAGTTAATGCACATATACTATACAATAAGCAGTTCTCTGTGTGTGTGTGTGTTTTATGAGTGCACGCGTTTACTTTTTTCCATCTGTTTAATTCACTTTGCTGAGCTCAGATCTGTCAGTCCAATTCACAGGTATTAAAATCCCTTTAAGTAAAAAAAAAACAAAACGTTCCTACAGTCCTGCTTAACTGCAAAACACTTCAAAATCCACTGGAAAAAAAAAAGTCACAGAATCAGGCTGGGTTTCTCCCCATATTCTCTCTAGTACAAAATCAAATACACTATAAGCCTGGCCTGCATCAACACAGGCATATTAATCCAGAAATACAGCACTATTCTGAACTCACTCTGCAAATAAAGCAATGTATCTGCATATATTCCTACATATAAGTGTTCAATAAACAAAATTAATACAAAATAAAAAAAACGAGCTGTTATTGTGTCCATAAGATCATCAGCAGAGATCGACTGCCATATTACATGACATTTAACCCGCGTTACTTTGTGCCCCGCGCTGCCCTACTCGCCGACATTCAATATTTGTTTCCTAAATCAAAGAGAGCACCATTATCGATTCTTCTGCCTTTTCCCTGGTAATATACTGCTTTCAATTCCCCATCTAGCAAGAATAAATCCACTGTGTTACAAAGCTAACGCTGTTCTCCTCCCGCTATCCTCAATCTCTCGCACGGCACTGAACAACTCCCGCTCCAACTCAGCACTGTGGGCGGAGCTTAGCAAAATCAACCAATCACAATGTCTTATCCTTACCCGCTTAAAAATCGCTAGGCAGATTTCCTATGTGCAGGATTGATGCAGCATTATGGCTGGAGAAATGAAATGAACACTAGAAAACAATACTGGAGTCAAATAAATGAGTAATTATAGAAAATATCACAGCAGAAAGAGTTTATAATGGGGTTACACCACACTAAATGAGGTAGATTCTTTTATTTTTTATGGTAAAGTGTTGTTTGTTTGAAAGACTGACTCTTTCCTCCTCTGACAGTACACAGAGCTGTGTTAGTCAATGTCATTTCTGTATTAAGTTTGTTAAATGGAAAGTCTGCATCTGTATTTTATTTGGCAGTTTGTTTATTTGGCAGGGACAGTGTCCATTAATTAGCATTTCTGCAAATGCACCAGAATTAGCTATAAGGCTATTTTCTATCTGCTGTCGCTGGACAGATGTTAAAAAGGTTAACATCTGTTAATTAATTATAAAAAAAATTATACAAATCAATCAAGCATAGTTAAGAATCACTAAAATAGTTATGTAGATCTTAATAATGAAAATGTATATGTACAAACTGTATCTGTGTTGCTCTGTGTGTGTTGTGTTCATTACGTTTACAAACTGACTGAGAGGTGGAGATGACAGACCATCAATGATTTCATACATCAGGCCAATGTTTCAATCAATGACTGTAAAAAATATGGACGACGCGACAGCCCTTTTTCCCATTGAACGCCTTGAGGGCAAAACGCCTGCTTGACGGGCACAAACTGTCGCAAAAGACTGCTGAAATTGGAGCCAGACATGCGCAGAAGGATTGTCTGATGGAGCCAGAGGAGGAGCCGCGAAAATGAGCGGAGTCGAGCTTCCAATCAAACACTTTATGTAAAATCAACTACGCCCCCCGAACTTCTCAGCATGCGTTTGCTGTCATATCAACACAAATGGATGTAATAACGTTAACAAATATAAGGGTTTTATATATTCAATCGCGCCAGCTCCAGGCCGCAGCGCATAACTTACTCGCGGCGTCGCGGGCTGATTCCGGCTCGCATGCGGCAGCGCCGGCTCGCTTGGCCGCCGCATCTGGCTCGATTGACTCGGGCTGGAATTGGGTAGTGAGTCCAGGCATCCGGAGTAGGTCCAGCAGAGGTAACATTAGTCAGTCTGAGCTCTAAGAGATAAGTCTCCGGCAGGCGAGAATCTAGCCGGAACTGTGTTTTGCTATCTGGGTGGCTAGGCGTGTATCAGCAAACTAATAAAGCCCGAAAAAAGCCCTGAACTTAGCGAATAAACAGTGTTCCACCAGGATCATGTATGTCAGAAACTACAGTTTACTGCTGAACTCATTTTGTCATGGTAAAATAACACAGAAATCGAATAATAACATTTCAGTCTACTTCAGTCTCCTGCTGAAGCTCAGGCGCAGCGCTTTGAGAAACTGTCAATCACAGCTGTCAATCACGATGACACGCCCAGCATTAAATTACTGCTAAAAACAAACTGTTTACAAAAATGAAGATCTGCACCTATTTCAGCACAATAACCAGTGCCTTAATCGACCAGAACTATCTTTCGGGACAGTTTATTGCAAGTGTAATATTTTATTTTATTTGGGCTCAAGTCTCCTTCATTAACACGAAGGAGGCGGGCTTTATGACTTGTACTGCAGCCAGCCCCCAGGGGGCGATCTAACGGCCGAGACCTTCACTCAAACGCAGGCTTGCGGCACACTTGGTTTCAATACTTCATGACATTTTCCCAGCTCAACAGTTTATGTTTATTTTAAAATGGTACGATGATGATGTCTCAGAGTATTTGTATCCAGTATGTTAATTGTCTGTTTGTGTAGTGACTCTATGGGCTTTAGTGTTGTTTTGTTTGCCTGTGACCTGGGGTCTGTTCTTCATACCTCGCTTAAATGATCTGAGATGATTTGGCAGATCCTGGATCTTTTAATCTTGATCACTGATCTCTGGCTAATTAAGTTCTTTAGTCAGATTAGAATGTCTGGATAAACTGATCTGAGATCGATGTGTGTGTTGTGAAGGACTGATCTATCAATCCTCGAAATCATGATCAGCAATGCTTTAATTTCTTTATTGTAGGTGCCTAGGCCTGCTAAGGTTTAATCAGCGCAAGGACTTACTGTATAAATTAAGTTAGCATTGTAAGATTCATTGTAAGATTGTATTCTGTAAGATTGTATTCTGCCAATTACATAATAAAAACACCAGAAAGCCAATTTTTCCTGCATGACTGCATAAATGATCCTTTTTTTTTTAATATTTTTTTTAAATAAAGTGGAATATTGTGCATGTACACGTTTGTATCTAAAACGTTCATATCAATAATGTTTCTCTTTGAACCTCCAGAGGGTACTTTTCTTCTGGAGAGCAGATTGCATGTCTTATTATTAGTATATATATATATATATATATATATATATATATATATATATATATATATATATATATATATATATATATATATATATATATATAAATATATATATATATATATATATTTTTTTTTTTTTTACTTTATAATGTTCACTCATTTATATGAAATAACTCTGCTCCCAAGTCTGTTTGAGCTACCAGAACTGTTACTACGTCAACAAGTCTCAGATGAGTTTTGAAGAACGAAACGATCCTAAATCATAACAAATCATGTCAGTATCTAAATCCAGGAGTTTGGTTATTGGAGTTAATGATGTGGAATTAAGTTCTTTCAACATGAGAGTATCTATGCCACATTAATCTTCAGTTCTGCAGGGTTTGAGCGATTGTATTGCATATAAGGCTTCAGGGGCCTGTTTCAGAAAGGAGGTTAAGTTAAAACTCAGAGTAGTTTAACCCTGAAATGACAGAAACTCTGGGTTTTCCGTTTCAAAATGGCAGGTTTGTTAAACTGGAGAAGGCAGGGTAAGTCAAGCCTGTTTCTAAAAGAGAGTTAACTTTAACTCAGAGTCAGTTACCGTGGTAACTTACTCTGTGAATCTAACCTGGTCCGGAGCAGGTTTTATTCTCTAAACTCAGATTCTGTCGGTCTCCTCCCCTTTTTAAAGATGAAGCGGTATTTCTCGCATTAGTCTTACATTTCCACACACCTATTTTAGAGCTCATTTTGGAAATGTGCATAAAAAAGATTGATGGAAACGTCATGATTCACATAACTTTTGAAAATACGCATAATAAAACATGTGCATAACTGAGTAGGTGAAACTTTTATTTGATCAGAAGCACATAAACTACGAAGTGCACTTAACAAATTACAGTATGTACATTAAAAAATGGTTTGTTAGAGATGATGATGAAAATGTGTGTGAATGGACAAACCAGCAGACTGAGAACACTGCAGAACATCTTAAATGGTGTTTTAGTGATTCTAAAATGCCTGAACTGTTTCAGTATTAGTGTATATTATTAATTACCTCCGAGCGTCTGGAGCGTGTCAAGATCTCCACGTCAGGCTTCAAACGCCCCCACGTGTTCATTGTGTGTCAATTGTCTTCTGAGGTGCAAGTACATTAATTTAAAGAGGCCATATTATGGGTTTTTGAAAATTCCCCTCCATGTAGTGTGTAACACAGCTCTAAGTGAAGTGAAGTATCCAGCTAAGGCTTAAATCTGTAAGAGTTCAGTGTTTAAAACGGTTGATTCATCTATAAAAGAGTCGACTCATAGTGCTTCAAACGAGTCGCCTTGATACCGAGTCATTAGGTGTTTCGCCATGACGTACGAACGAAACCAAGTTATTCACGTGCACGCGCAAACACGGGAGATTTCAAACCTGAGGCCCCGCCCTCTGACGCAGAAACCCAGACACACACACACAAACACACACAAACATGCTGGTGGACTGAAGTCACACTGCAGATGGATATTATCGAGTCTCTACCCAAAGATGAAACCTCAGCATTATAACCAAGCAG
Organism: Danio rerio; assembly: GCF_052040795.2. NCBI lineage: Eukaryota > Metazoa > Chordata > Actinopteri > Cypriniformes > Danionidae > Danio > Danio rerio. The sequence goes on along the minus strand of NC_141025.1, from coordinate 270,453 downwards.
TTGGAAACTACTGGAAACTTCTGGAAGCTACATGCTACAAAGAATACTTCATCGGCGTTTGTTAAAGGAAGGATCAGTAAAGAGTAACTTACTGATGGACATGTCAGGATGGGTTTCTTCCTCCATTTCTCAAGTGTAAGTACGCGATTAAAGTTGCCTCGTTGACTCTAGCTTGCAAATGTATTTAGTTGTGATTTGTTACTTGTAACCGCGTGTACTGTATCAGGTTAACTGGCTATATTCTCTTATCGCGAGCAAAGTCACGTTAAAAACCCGACGCGTGCTGCTTTGTTAACGGAGCTCCGTGGACGAGGAGTAGTGTGTGTGTCTGTGTGTGCGTGTGCGCACGCTGTCGTCCGGAGGTGTGTGTGTTTGTGTGTGTCTGTGAAAAGAGCAGAGTGAGAAGCTAGGAGATCTCCTCAACTGTTTTTGGAGTTTTTGCTCAATAAAATAGTCAGTCGTCTGTATTTTCAAGTCCACAGTCTGTATTTACATTAATCCACTGGCAGCTAAACTCCACGCCTACACTATCGAGCGTGTATGAACTGTGATTACTTTCTATATTGCTGATTAGCTGTTGGGCATTTCATTCTCTGACTGAAGACAGTCGACCAATCGCAACAGACTGTCATCGGTCCAATCAGCGCAGATTAGCTTCGCGCTAAGGAGGGGTTTGGGAACAAATGAATCACTGGACGATTCATACGGGAGTCGCTGGGATAATTAGGTAAAAATAAATGCAGATTATAAGACCATGAAAGTGTTTTTTGACCTTGCATGCATAATAGACTGTTGTTGGAGACCTTTACAACCAAGATATGACCCTATTTCATGTATAATATGGTCTCTTTAAATGATGCAGCGTCTCATTTCGCACAGGACGCGTTAAGAGACATCGCTATTGTGTGTGTCTATGTGTGTCCGTGAATGTGTGAACTTTCTGTAACAAGCGCATGTGCGCGGGACTGTCTTTTTCTCTGATGCTCGGATTAAGTTATTTTCTGTAATATATCGTGGCAGAAGAGTAAAGATGTCACCTTTGTGAGCCTTGATTTATTTTTCAGCTGCTGCACGAGTCCGGTGAGTTATCCTGTATTTTTTTTTTACTCAACGCGTTACACAACGTCTTTCACATATATCCGGAATATGCAGGTGTAAGTAATGTGAATCATCCACATATCTTTTGCGACTTCATTATCTGAGATGTAAAACGTTTGGAAAAGCTGCCTACAGAGAATCAATGCAGTCGCGCACACACATAGAGAGGCTATGTGAGGTGTGTGTGTGTGTGTGTTTATAGCAGTTTGATAAATATGAGTTTGTAGCTCAATCGTTTACGGTGCAAAGCAGCATTTGCCATTGTTTACATCATTGCTACAGCAAACCGTTAACGCTAGACACTGAACATGTCATGATCAATTTTAACAAATAAAACACTTACAGGTCGAGCTCACAGCTTCTGCTTTGAGGAGATTTTAGCTGAATCCAGCACTGAACTGGGAGAGATTCTGGAGCGGTTTTGTCAGATCATGCTTGCTGTGTATTTTATAATTCTCTGGAACATGATTAATATTGAACTGTGAGCACTTCTGTCTTTGTGTCGTGTCCTTTGTAAACTTAAATACAGAAACAGACGAAGCTCTGTGGAAACAGCCGTGTTTAGACGCATTTTAGCTTTATCTCTGCTGTAACGTTACAGCGCCTCTGGCCACGGCCCTTAGCTGCGCAGTGTGTGTGTGTGCGGTAAACAAACCTTTGTGATCTCAAAAGAGCCGGAAGTGGTTTTTGTAGTCCCCAAAATTTGACGATTGTAGGCTTTGCTACTGTACAAATCAAGGTCTCCCTTTGCATTGAACTTTGAGCATTTTACATCCAGAGATATTGTTTATGTTCACACAGATACATTACACATCAACTAGTTTAACATACGATATTTTAGCGGACCAGCCCTTTTACAAATAAAAGCAATAAAACAGCGATCAAGGAGTATTTAAAGCAAGAGAAAACAGAAAGGTCTTTAAAACAGACTCAAACCCAGAAATGCAGGGGAAAGTCTGATGTGAACTGGAAGAGTGTTCCAGAGTTTATGACCAACAAATAATAACATTTTAAGATCAATTCTGTATTAATTGGGTACACTGCTAGAAATAGCTGTTAATTTACAGCAGATTTTCAAGAGTAAACTTCTGTTATGTTCAAAAGCAGCACATTTGTTTTATTTTTGGTTTTCTTGAAATCACATGTACGTAATATAACGGCGTTTTCCTGTATTTATTTTTCAAATTAAATAAAACATTACTATCCAGTATTTTTCCTGAACTGCATCTGCTCACGTGGGAGTTTCATCGTCTTCATTTTGTTAAAAGGTGAGTTTCCCTTTGTTTAACGTGATATCATAGATCCAATACATTTGATTTGCTAATGCAACTAACATAATTTGGAAATTAGCATATCTTTTATTTGCTGTTTGCAGACATAGACTAGCGGCAAAACCAGAGGTGTGGACTCGAGTCATGTGACTTGGACTCGAGTCATGAATTTGATGACTTCAGACTCGACTTGACAAAATATGAAAAGACTTGCAACTCGACTTGGACTTGAACATAAATGACTCGGACTTTCACTTGGACTTGCGCCTATTGACTTGTAAAGACTTGCTGCTTTCTATAAAAAGGCCAAAGATAAAAACTATGTTGACACGGAGCGCTCTATCTCTGCGTGTGTGAGACAGAGAGCATGCACGCATACTTTCGACCACTTGCGCTTTGTGGCGCATTTCCGTGTTTTTGCACCAGCGGAAAATTTGAAGATGCCATTTTCATTCTGACTCGGAGAGTGAAATAAAAACATCCGAGATCTGCTTCTTTTGTTTTATTTAGCGGATTTACAACATCTGTCAAAGGTAAGAGACTTTACTACTCGCAATGTGTTACTGTTGTGCAAAAGCATTGTTTTACTGTTGTGCATAAGTCAATGAACTTCAGTTTTTTTAAAACAAAATTTACCCTCTTGTGATTTATTTCACATAATTATGAATGAACATGGCTGTAATTTATGTTTTTGCACTTGGTCGTTTGTGTCAATGCGTATATTTTGTTTTATTTTTGTGTTTTGCACATCCTCTGACAGTATTTTCTAACAATTTAATTAGTAGTAACATTAATTACATGCCATAATAACTATATATATATATATATATATATATATATATATATATATATATTTTTTTTTTTTTTTTTTTTTTTTTTTAAAGCTCTTAAAACTGTGACAAAAGTGTTTTGTTACTTTTTGGTGACATTTTGCAATAAGGTATTTTTAGTTAATCTATGTACTAACATGAACTAATAATGAACTATACTTTTAAACTTTTATTAATTATAGTTTAACGTTTACTATTGCATTATTACAATTTAAAGGTATGCTTGTTAACATTAATGTTAATGCACTGTGATTTAACAAGAGTTAACCAATAATTTTATTTCCATTAATTATTGAATACTGTAATGAACTGTAACTGTATTGCACTGCATTGTTTGTTCACATTAGTACTTACATAAACTTAATTAATTAATACAACCTTATTGTAAAGTGTTACCTTTTTCATATTTTGGATTGATACTATTAATTTTATTTAGTATTTAAAACCTTAAAAGTATTTGAATTATTGTTGATGTTATGCCTCTTAGCAATATTTTAGTCCTCTATATGGTTTTTAATTAAATTTGTATTGTGAGATTGTAATGTAATGCATATATATTGTTGAATTTCTGTTTTTTTTTTTTTTTTATGTATTTCCCCCTCTATATTTAAGGCTTATCTACTATTTTTAAAGTACTTAAAACCAACCATCTAATAAAAAATAAAATTAACAATCACATTTTGTTTCATGAGTGTCTTTGTTCCTGTTTTAGGACTCTTATTTTAACAGATTTCATTTGGAAACACTTGACTGATCATTCAATTAAAGTTTAACCTTTATTATTCCATCACTCAATCAGATCATTTAATTGTGAGTTGAATTACTCCATTTGTAATTGTTTTTAAATAAACTAAAAACGAAGACTTGTTTTTTTCAGTTTGTTGAATGTGAACTTCTGTACTTTACATATTAAAAGATATTTAAAACCACTATAAATGTATTTAAACTAATATTTAAATTTATTTAGCACATTTATTGGCTATTCAAACATGAAAACAAGTTTTAGATAATTCGTGGCTCTAATAAATTTTTGCCAAAATGATCTAAAATTATAGTTTACAAGTGCCTAAGTGGGATTTGAACCCCGTTCTTTATGAAAAGAAAGAAAAATCTGATTGGCTCTGACATTACTTTCAGTAGTGGGCAGGTACTTCAATCTGATTGGCTGGTCTCTCGAGTGTATTCAGTCTCATGGCGTTTGCTTGACTTTTGTCCACACTGGTGCCTCAAACCTTTCCTGCTTTTGCTCTCCAGAGATCCTCCTGGTAAATTGATTATTACAGAATGTTGACATGGTTTATATATTGCTACACTATTTAGTAACAATACACGAAAAACTAAGAGGTTAAGGTAAATTCTATAATAAATACTAGTGTTTTTGAGAGTTAGGTATACTGCCTATGTTTTAGGCTTGTATATTATTTACTAGGGATGTAACGGTATCAGAATTTCACGGTACGGTAATACCTCGGTATGAATGTCACGGTACGGTATTTATTGAATCATTTACAGGAAAAAAAAAACTTTTGAAAATACTCCCAAAAAAGTGCCAAAAGTGTCAATGACATACAAATTAGCCATCTATCTGTTAGCTTTGAAACAGGAACTTCAATTTTAATAACAAAAAATTATTAAACCATGTAAAAAAATAAAGTTTCAATTTAGTATTGTTAAAAACTCATTACATTTAACATTTAATCACTCACTTAGATAGAGATGGGTTTAAAGGAAAATTATCATATAACTATAATCTGGTAAAAGCTGGTATCTCTGGGTATTTACAATGTCCCCTGCAACAGAAAAAACCCCTCTCATTTGGGACTGAGGATTCTGGGACAAGAGAGGTATGACTTGGCCCATGTTGACAGCAGTGGGGTAACGTTGTGCATTGTCTTTCCCCCACTTGAGAGGACAAATCATGAGTGAGATAGAGATCTCTTTGCGGTACAAGTCAATGTCTGCATCAATCTGAACAGTGTGCTGTGTTTCTGCAGTCCCCATGACTGTTATTAGTCGTATTCCCCAACTTGCAGGCACGTGCACACATAGGGCTCAACCTGTGCAGTGCACATGCCCTTTTTAGTCTTGGATAGAAAATGCCCTTCCAAAACGATCAAAAGTGCCCCCGCGACGCGACACAACCTCCGTCCAGTCCAGCCCTTCAGTAGGCGCGCGACAACACCTCTCTTGAGTATGCGCGCTCAACCCCCCCTCGGCGCTTTACAATACGCGCGCCACAACACAGCTGATCAGAACGCGCGCGACAGCACCGCTATTTAGCACGCGCGCGGCGACAACACCCGCTTTAGGTTCGATCATTTCCATCTTTTTTTCATCTCCGCTACTAGCAGCACACTCCATTTCCGCATTACTGGATCTGTAGCGACAACAGACCGCAAAGGATTATGGCCACGCCGGGGCTGATGGGAAATGAAGTTTCAGCTACCTCCCGTTCGCTTCATTCGCCTGAGCAAATTTTCTCAGAAGACCTATAGTTTTACCGAGTCATGCGACTACGGTAATATCGAAAAAATTTAATATTGCGGTATGACGGTATTTACAATACCGTTACATCCCTATTATTTACAAGTTGTTAATGAATGCTTCAGCATACTGTAGTATTAAGAATAGTGAACTGATAAAATAAAATACAGAGTGTAGTTTTACTACAGTAAAGTGTGGTGAATTGTAGTATAATATACCCTATATTGTAAAAAAACTACAGCACTGAGTAATTTGTTTATATTACACTTGTGTTACCATAGCAACTATAATATTACCCCAACAGATTAATTAAAGTACTTTACTATAGTACTGTACAAAACCCTGTCCATGCTAATACATGTGTTCAGGGGCCCTGTGGAACAGCTTTTCCTCAAAATGAAGAGGATGACATGGAAAATGTCCTTCACAATCTCATCAATAATGTGGAAGACAGCAGAGACGTGTTCACTTCATTTTAGTTGCCATGATAAAATGGGATTGATAGTGAGATTTATTTAAAGAGTGAATAGTACAGTAGGCTATAATACCTTATCAAGTTTTTCCTTATTTTTATCACAGTTAAATTTCTGCTTGCGTTAGTTATATTTTTGTTTAAATGTTTTTTATTTGATTAGTATGGTGAACCTTTTGGATGTTTAATAAATGTTTGTAAAACAAAATGCATTCTTTACATCCAACCTCTATTCTCTGTGTCTTTAAGTGTTTGAAACTGGAAATATCTCATCATATAACATACAGCCAAAATGTTATGGTTTATTAGATAAAAAATTTAATATGTAAGTCTATTTTAGTATTTTGGTTATTGTTAATAGTGCCTCAATATAAATCATATCAAAAAGCACGGAAGGAAGAGGAAACACAAGACACAAAGTCTGTATATAATCTCTGAGAGCACGCAGGAAAATGTGTGTGAGCAGTGCATATTTGAGAGCGAGAAAATTTGCGCGTGAGCAGCGTATATTTGAGAACTCGCAAGCAGTTTTGTCCACAGAGGAAATCTGTGCATGAGCATCACACAAGGTAGAGAGCAAAGTTCTTCATTGTTATGTGAAGAAAACAACGTTAATGTTTGTATGAAGTAGCCTACTTCATTTTGAATATGTGCTACCATTTTACATTGCTGCTAGACGGATTTGCATCTCCATCTCTTCAGCACACACGAGATTCAATTGACAAAATACCAAGTTCACTCAATTTTACTTTGCAGCATACAGGAGTTGTTGGTCTACTGCTGCCTCATTGAAATCGTTTATGTAGTTTTAGTTGATCACAAGTTGATCACTGAAGACATTACATATCACAACTAAACTTAATGAATTAGACAGCAGTAAACCTGCAATTTCTGTGTGATGTGAGGCAAAATGGAGTCTTTTTTTTGGTGGAACTCGTTCTTGTGCATTATGCTGTGGAGACGAGACGCAGCACTGTTCAGCACTTTTTCAGAAAATTACATTTGTATTTTCATATATCTGAGCAATGTTCATTAATAAAAAAAGGATTGTTTAATAAATACAGATCTTACAATCATACATAATCTGTTTACATTTTATTTTTCTGTTAAAAAGACTCGAAAATCAAACTATAGGACTTTGGACTTGACTTGAGACTTGTTGCCTTTGACTTGGGACTTGACTCGGGACTTGCCTGTCTTGACTTGGGACTTGACTCGGGACTTGAGGGCAATGAATTGAGACTTACTTGTGACTTGCCAAACAATGACTTGGTCCCACCTCTGGGCAAAACCTCATCGTGGAGCACTACTGACTCTCTGACTCGGATTATTTACTCTGGATGTCAGGGTAAGTTTCAATAAAGATGACATTTATAATTCTTCTGCACTGTAAGATTTAATTTGCACCGATGACTCTGTAAGTTAGCACAGCGAATTGACCGGTGCGGGGTCAGTATGGGGTATTAGCCTGTTTCTGGTTTTAAACTGATGTCAATGAGATTTTAAATTAAGATTAGCATGATCTAAATATAGCCTAGCGTGGATTCGTGTTGTGCTCGCTTTCGAATCTTGAATTGTTGGTTATACTTTTGCATCGGTTCAAATTTGTATGGTTAGTTTTGATGTAGCTTGATTATTTATTATTTGCTGGACCTACCCGGTTTAACGTTAGCCTCCTTTATTCATTTTATTTGCCGATTGGTTTATAACTTAAATTGCTATTCGATCATCGACGTTAAGGAAAAAACTGCCTTATTTCAGTGTTATAATGGTTGTAAATTTAGAGGATCTTGTTCAAAACGTGTCTGGTTTATCCCGGGGTGATTTTGCAGCACTTGTATTTTGTTCCTTTCATTGTTTTGCGAGTTAGTTTGTAAGTGAATGCTTTAAAAGTAATTCATAACAGTTTTTGCGATGCTGATTTGTAACGTTACTTTGAAATCTGGTGATGTATTCCTCAAATGAAAGAAATCATTACTGTCCTGCATTTTTATCTGAGCAGCATTTGAACACACGTGAGCTGTATTCATCTTCATACTGTTTATTGGAAAGAAGAAAGTTATTATATAAAGTTAATGATTAGTAAATCATAGTTCCGGTACTGCTGGTTTACACTGGACATCACTCTCAAAATGTTGACGGCAATATGATAATAGATGAACATGCCAATGTAGCTGAAAATATTGAGGATTCAGAGTTTATTCCAGAAAATATTGACATTATTCCTGAATAATCTTGCTCTGTTTTATCTGAAATTACAGGCAAAGTTACTGCTTCCAGCTACAGTCATTTTTTTCTCAGAAAAACAGGATAATTAAAGATGCCTTTTAATTTAGGTAAACTATATATTTTAGTACTTTTAATGCTTTCAGCAACTATTGCTTGATTTGGGGCGGAATGGAAACTCAAAGTCCATGTAAATACATTTTGAAGATCTGTAACTAGCAGTGTCAAATTGCTGTTATGTCTGCTATTTTTTTCTTTTTACAGGTTCGGGTGAAACACCAGAAAGCAGCGTTCAGCACTGGATGATCAGCCTCGAGGAGAACATCATTTAAGAATCCCACCAGCTTCTCTATCTGGGCTTGCAGATGTTTTTTTCTACTTTTTACAACTTCAACCTGCAAGACCCATTACAATTATTTGTGAAAAACACTAGTTAAGCAGTTTATTATTAAACATCTGTCATTTACGGTCATTTTCATAATATGTATAAGGTTTTGTGGATTTTTTTGTTCAAATCATGTTCTGTACGTCAGAACCTGAGCCACAGAGCTTTCGAGTTTTTTCTGCTCTGACCAATTCTTCCTCTTAAATAGCTGATATTTCAGTTATTTCTTTAGTTTTTTCTTGGAACATTTTTCCAACATGTAATAAAAAGGAGACATGTTTTAAAACAACACTTCAAAGCTTGTTTTATTTTTGTTTCCTTTTTAGCCTCCATTTCAAAACATGTGTTCATACACTGCAATAAAACATGGGGTTTAGCATAAAATAATTCAATATATTTGTAACGTCGGGGAGTGACACTGACAACAGAAGGTAGGATCCAAATGCAGGTTTATTCAAAGTCAGGCAAGCAATGGTCAATTCAGGTGCAAACAGATATATGTAGACAATCCAGAATCGTAGTCAGTAAACAGGCAATAGGTCGTAAGGCAGGCGGCTAAACAGGATGACAAGAATAAACAGGGCTAAGATCAAAACACTGTAAAACAAGACCTGGGGCCTGTTTCAGAAAGCAGGTTAACTGAAAACTCAGAGTATTTTAACCCTGAAATGACAGAAACTCTGGGTTTTCCGTTTCAAAATGGCAGGTTTGTTAAACTGGAGAAAGCAGGGTAAGTCAAGCCTGTTTCTAAAAGAGAGGTAACTTTAACGCAGAGTCAGTTACCATGGTAACTTACTCTGTGAATCTAACCTGGTCTGGAGCAGGTTTTATTCTCTAAACTCTGAGTTTTTGTCGGTCTCCTCCCCTTTTTTAAAGATGAAGCGGTAATTCTAGCATTAGTCTTACATTTCCAAACACCTATTTTAGAGCTCATTTTGGAGATGTGCATAAAAACGATTGATGGAAACGTCATGATTCACATAACTTTTGAAAATACGCATAATAAAACATGTGCATAACTGAGTAGGTGAAACTTTTATTTGATAAGATGCACATAAACTACGAAGTGCACTTAACTTACAGTATGTACATTAAAATATGTGTGAATGGACAAACCAGCAGGCTGAGCACACTGCAGAACATCTTAAATGGTGTTTTAGTGATTCTAAAATGCCTGAACTGTTTCAGTATTAGTGTATATTATTAATTACCTCCGAGCGTCTGGAGCGTGTCAAGATCTCTGCGTCTGGCTTCAAACGCCCCCACGTGATCATTGTGTGTCAATTGTCTTCTGAGGCTCAGGTACATTAATTAAATAAAAAATCATAGATGCAGCTTATTCTACCGCAGTAAATTCTGTTTTTACTGTTGATATTTGGCGCAAGTTAATCAGGAAGTGACGATTGTGTTCTCTTCGACTCTTTGGATAAAAACGCTGCTTTATTTTTAGGCGTTATTGCAGTTTTGCACAAATTTATGTAATAGCCTATATTTTGATGGAAACACAGCTATTGCCTACATTTTTGTCACACACAGAACAAAGTCACGTACGAGGCTTGTCCTTTTTTCATAAATAATTAGCTTAACCTTCGACATGCACTGTTACTAGATTAATGGGATTATTATTCTGTCTAAATTATTTTATTACTGCTTACCTTCTTAATGTTATATCAACCTCTATCACTTGATCAATAAAAAGGCAGACACACAACAAGTGCACTGTTAAATCTATTAAAACTGATAAAAGTGTATAAAAGTTTAGAAAAAAAGTATAAACGTCACACATTACATTACTTATTTTATTATACTTAAAATGTTTAAATACTTAAAATTAAAAATTACGCATTAACTTGGGCAGCTGTTTTCCCACGCTGTCTCTTCACTGATGGTTGCTTCATTTTAAATATATACACTCATATTTGCTATAACTTTGCATGAGCACATCAAGTTCAGCTGGAGAAAGAAATGCAGAAATGCTCTCTTTTTTAAGATGTTGCCATAGTAACTCGTAATGTCTGCGCTCCATTGATAATGCCTTTTTATAGTCACGGTGTGTGCGCTTAACTCTGAGTTGGTCTACTCGAAGTTGATTGACCCAACTCAGATCAGCTGTTCTGAAACCGAAAACTCAGAGTTTTTAATCTCTCGGTAAATCAACTCAGAGTTCAAGTTTAAACTCCGAGTTGTTTGAACCTCCTTACTGAAACAGGCCCCAGGATAACGTGTTGTAATGTCACCTTACAGATAAACAAGACTCGGCAAACTGAAGGAGTGAATGTGTGGCTTAAATAGTGTGTGTTAATCAGTCTCTGAAAGTCCTCAGGTGTGAATGTAAATCAAGCTAAATGAGAAAGCAGGTGTGTGGGCGAAGAGCATGTATAAAGTTGTAGTCCAGGAAAGGTGTAGTTCTAAGTGTGTGTGTGTTTACCAGCGACATCTGGTGGTTGTTCACTGGTAAACATGACAATATTAAATCAGATGAAGGGAAAACTATCTGTTTATGCTTTTTGAGGTGATTTATTTTGAATGTAGAAACAGTTTTATGCTGTGTTTGCTAACACGGTAGACAACTGTAAATTTCCTCAACAGTAAGAGTACATTTTACAGTTACTTACTGGCAACCGTGCTGCCGGTTCTTTACCGGTTTTAGAACAGTAAAATTTTTAACAGTTTAACCAGTGAAGTGCAATTAAAATTACAGTTACTGGCTCATACTTGCGGGTGCCGGAGAGTAGTCTAGCAGCCACATTTTTGTACCAGTTGGAGACGAGAAAAAGAAGACCGTTACAGTACAGTAAGTTTAAGGGTGCTTTCACACCTGTGAATGGATTCAGTTGTTCTAAAACAGAGATTATAATTGTTGCAGTGTTGCTCTTTGCTCTTGGAGCGGTTCGCTTTCACACTGCAAAGTTTCTAATCGGACCAAAAGAGCTAAAACAAGTCACGTGCGAGTAAACTCTCCTCACATTGGTCAGAGTGTCAGGGTTCATTTTGCAGCGTCCCGCTCAGCTGTCAGGAGAGGTGGTGGTTATTGGTGATTGACAGGGTGCACGTGCGACGTGTCTGAGGAGAGATGCGGTGGGGAGGGGTGAGAAGGGTGCACGACGATGCCTATTTGAGGACCGAAAGGGAGACGCGAGATTACCGGGAGATCATCACTCGTTTGCGGGCATCCGGAGACTCGCGAAACTTCCCGTCCTACTCATTATTCTCTCTTCATATAGCCGTATTACATATCCATAAACACTGTGATATAACCGCGCTCGGATCGGATCGCTTTCTCACTGCAATCGAACCGCTCCAGGGTTCGTTTTAATCGAGCCGAGACCACCTCATTCAAGCCATCTGAGCGATCACTTTGGCGCGGAACAGAGCGCGATTGCCCTGTTCACATATGCCAAACGAACTCAAACTGTCTGTCAACAAATTTAAATTAGAATTTCTGCTCAGCCTCTTTAAGCAGAAAGATACGTCACTCACTCGCGCGCGCACACGTGAAGCACGCATCTACAGCTGACAGAGAGACTTCGTCTTGCAAACTCTGCATCAACCTGAATTTCTTTCTGAAAGACCAACGTGGCCATGTATGCATGAAAAGAAAGATTGCATCTGAAAGGGCTTCTGCCAAAAATGCAGAATCAAAACTTTTCTAAACCCCGAATTAATATCGGAATTACTTTTGCACACTGGAGAGCAATGCTGTTATGCAGTTCAAAACAACGATCTGAAGGGTGACACCACAGCTGAAGAATTTCTTTTAGACAGGTATGTTTTAAAACTATTTTAGCCACACAAAGATTATGCACTGTAGACTGTGTTCTTCTTGTTTATAAATGGGTTTATATGTACAGAGGTGTTGTTCAGCCACTGAAAACGTCCAGCAAAAGTTTGGCTATTTTCAAGTTCATGGGGAACCTTTTACAGCATCGATAATATAGTCCGTTAAATAGACCTGAGCATTCGTTTGAAAACAAGCTGAAAACAATTGACGTACGTGGATCAGCGAGCACAACTGATAATAAAGTCACTCGTTGTCTTGGTAACGTAAACAAAAGTGTATTGTAAAAAAATGACAGGATATTTCTGTTTTTACCACATCTAACCTTTATTCTGATCTCACTTTTATTTTGTTTAATAACAAAACATAAGTAAATGTGCCCTTCTGCCAAACCAGCTTTACTGAGGTGATTTATATTCACACATTTGTTCAACAGTGACAGCCTGTGACACAGTTTTGTAGATATATAATTCCCTCAACCTCTGGCCTGTCAACAACTACGCTTGATAAAGTGTGTCTCCATAGAGTTTTCTAACTGGTGAATGACATGATCTAGTGTTATATATAACCAGTGCGAGTTCACGTGTTCATGACTTAACGAGGCATGGCTGCGGACGGCAGGAAAGGGTCGTGAAATTTCTAAGCTATTATGCTAATGCTAGCATTCTGGCAGATCACCTACTGCACCTTTAAGTAAAGTAAGAGAGTTACAGTAATCCAGGCATGTTGTTATGAAGGCATGAATCACCGTTTGAAAATTTATCTGGGATAAAAACGGCCTGACTTTAGACAGTTGTCTGAGGTGGTAAAAGCAGGATTTTACCACAGTACTGACCTGTTTGTCAAATTTTAAGTTTTCATCAAACATAACAGCGAGATTTCTTGCACAATAGGTAATATGTGGGGCTAAAGATCCCACATTGACATTTAACAGAGGATTTTGTTTGTTCCCAAATACAATAACTCCAGCCCTGCTGAAAAATCCAGCTTAAACCAGCCTGGTTTAAGCTGGACATAGCTGGTTTTGGCTGGGCTCTCAGCCTGCTAGGCTGGTCAAGCTGGTTTTAGCTGGAAACCAGCCTGGAAGTGGCCAAAACCCCTCAAAAACCAGCCTGGTTGACCAGCTAAAACCAGCCAACCAGCCTAGGCTGGCTTAAGCTGGATTTTTTTAGCAGGGGTTTTATTTTATTTTACATTTAAAAAATAGCTTTTGCTCGTTCAGATCACAGGTAAACAAGACAGACACAAACATGTTATTTAAATGCTGAAGCCTTTTGTCCTCTCCCGATCATTACTGCACAGACTTCCTCTGGTCATTCAGTCGCAAAATATAGAGCTTTTCTATAAAGATTTGTACATTTAGTACTAAAACAATCAAATACTTTATGTGTGCACAGGACACAGATTAGATCAAGTTCAACAGGGAGGGTGGATAGTACATTTCCATACACACAAACACAAGCTTTTTGTCAGGAATGCCCGTCCGGTCACTCATCCATCAATGTAGAAAAGTGATGTGAAATGATAAGTTTCTTAATTTAAAAATAAAATGTGCATTCTGACCTCCGGGAAAACTCCCGATCATAGATATATGTGTATTTCTCTGGATGGCCACAGTCCTCCACTGCAGCTTGGTCCTGCATTCATTACAAAGGAGTGCTACCCTGTACTAAAATGGCGGCCTTAAAAAATAGACATCAACAGGGTATGCAACATCTAATATATATATATCTATGACCGGGGATCAGAAGGAAAAAAGACACTGTGAACACAAACAGAAGGTGGGACAATCGAACTTGAGTACAGTACAGGCAATTGCACCAAGTGTGAAAGCACTCTTACAGTTAAATTGATGAGGATCCTGTGCCAGTGGATGGCCAGCATCTGGAGCATCATTATTGTTCAGTTCCATAACCCACGGCAGATCATTAATGCACCAGATCAGGCTGACAGTCTCACTGGAGAGGTGGAGACACTGAAAGTGATGGTGGTGATGTTATACAGCTCTACAGGTACGATTAAAAAATGATGTACTAGAATTTAACCCAGATGAAAGAAGTAACAAGCTGTAATCTCATGTTACACTAAATAATATTACATTTTTAACCATACTAAAGTAGGGATGCACCGATATGGATTTTTGGCTGATACCGATAATTCTTCAGACTTTGAGGCTGATATGTATAGGACGATAATTATAAATCTTTCTAATTGCATTATTTTTATACAGTAAACTTCATAAAATATTGAACTGCTCTGATGAACTGAATAGTCTATACTCAAAGCAAAACAGCTATAACTAAACTGCAAGGTGATTATTCAGACCTATATTCACGATTTCACATGAATCAGCATGCACAAAATACATTTCTTCATAGCAAATTAACATGCAACTTGATTGGTGCATAAAAATAAAAGTTTAAATAACAAAATGGTATTTAATCAACAAGCAAGTTAAATATATTTTAAATAAGATGAAAATGAAAGCTAAGGACTGAAACCAGCACAAATGGTCATGAATAAAACGTGTTACAGTGATGTACACATGTACTAATATGTCATGTCCGATAAAGCCTTTTTAGAGGGGTTTTGACTGTTCAGAGCCACCGTACAAGCAAACAGCTAAATATAGATAATAAGTTTTAGCAGGGGCGCCTGCAGGATTTTATTCCAAGGTACGCACAAATCCAGCACCCCCCGCCCCCTCCCGCCAGTCATGTCAAGAAACACTGATGCTTGCTGTCAAAGGCTGCATTATTCAAGGGCGTTCATTATGACATAACTTGTTTCCTTTTTAATTGTAATATTTTGCTGAAATCTAAATGTTATAAAAGCACATAAACACCAAGGAAAAATCAGACGCTCAAGACGTGATCTTTAAAATTATTACATATTAAAAAAATTGCAAATATATGACTGAAAATTGTGATAAAATATAATTAGTGAAACATTAATTAAATCCTTACTTTCCACTCGGGCTGGGCGATTTTTTTTTATTAATTCGAATTTACGTTTTGACGACAATTTAATTTTATATTAAATCGAGAAATCACGATTTTATAAAAAAATATATTTGATTATAAGGTCACCAATGCGCTTTAGTTCACTCTCTGTATGAAGCAGGTCACACACCAGAAGTTACTCAGCGCTGTGGATTTTAGAATTCTAAACAGGATTCTATACACACAGCGGCGCCGCCCAGTCACGATTCAAGACGCAGATCATATTTCAGTCGCGCCACAGAGCGCCATCTGATTAGTTTCATGTTAAATATCATGTTAATGTGCGCGTCTGGTGTGTGATAGTTTAAACTGTCATGTGCTTCTGGTGTGTGACCTGCTTGACTGTCTGTTAAAGTGTGAAGTCATGTAGGATTTTGCTTTTTGCATTAGTCTGAGTCACGTCTGTGTGGATTGTCAAGACATATTCCCTCATCAAGCCGATAAACTCAATCTCTCAACATGTATGAAGGACGTAAAAACATGCCAAGGTAAAAACAATGCCGATTTTAGTTCGAACCGCGCTGATGTTTTGGTTTGAACCCGAGTATAGATGAAGGACAGTAGCAGTGAAAATGAAAGTAGCCGCCCTCATGACATCATTTAGCGGACCTAGTTCAAAACCAGACAGATCAGGCAGCATAATACAGAGAGAGCTGTAAAGTGCATCAAATGATCGTTATTCAAAAGGGGAAAAAGAAAAATAGATTAAATATTTTATATTAGACACACATCTGGTGCTTGTATTTGCTCCTGCTATACGTCCACAGCTTCACACATTGGGTTAAATTAGGCTTTACAGTTTCCATGTTCAGTGCTTTTCTTTCACTGTATCTGTTTAAGAAAAAGGCAGCAGCTTTACAACCTGACATTCAATCAGAAGACAAAGTCAAAGCCGAGCTGACAGCCAATCTGTCCTAGACTCAGCAAAACTTGCAAAAATCCCTCTGTATTCCTGCAACTGCAATATTTACACAAATATTTCTTATTCAAATCTTCTGCACTGATATTTAACTCGTGAATTTGTTTAACATTTATTCACACCTTGCTGACTAATTTATGCATGACATGGCCATTAAAATACAATGTTCCTTTAACAGATGGTTTTTCGAGTTACTTATAAAGAGAATGTTACTTCAGTCATGTTGTTGTAATGTTTTAAGTTGACTAGTTTCACAAAAAAAAAAAAAAAAATCGAAATCGTGAATCGCTCAAACTTTATAAAAAAAAAACTATATATATATATATATTTTTTATTTTTTGCCAAATCACCCAGCCCTACTTTCCACTGACCGAAAATCATCCACCTGCACAGTTGAGTAGTGGACGGGCTCAAACAAAAATAAAATTTGTAGCCTTTATTTTTCTTTTAAAAAAATGTCTTTTTAAAACCAATTTCGTATATTGTTTGTCTCTTTGTTCAAATATTTTTCTTGGTCAGTTATCTTCTAGACAAAATAGAAGAACCAATAACATTTGAAGTGCTTCAAAACCTGCAATATGCTTCAACAATGCCGAACCACAAACTGAACTATAATAAAATAATAATCTAGGCTCAATTAAAGTGAAACGTTCAGTTTCAGAGGGCCTAAATGAAACTGTTTTCCCATGTTGCGCCGGTCAATTACAATTTAATTCATTTAATCAAATAATGTGAAAGAGCAGGACAGGCGTTTACATATTGGCATATTCGCAGCAGCACTGAACATTTACCTCGGTGGAATAAAATCGGTTGGAAGTGTAAGACACTTCAGAAACTCGTGAGAATGGAGATGTCTGCTTATTTATGCCAGTCTGTCAGATAAAATAGTTAAAACACCTTGAACGGTAGCTGTTCCATGCGAGGAGGCCGCGCATCAGCTGGATCTGATCTGTGATGACCGAGACAGGTTCCCCGGCTCAGGTGCTGCAATGAGACTGCGGTATTTCTCTCATTAGTTTTAGGCCGTTTGGCAAATGTCTCAATTAAGTTCAGCTGTTTTAAAGAGCGTTTACTCATTTTAACCTTGTTTTAAAACAATACCTATCTCAATGGTGATTTTTAGGTGCGGAAAATCCACCAGTAAAACTAAAGCCAATAGATTTCTTTACCCATCTCCCACCATGCAAGTACATACACACTTTAAAACACACAACTTTATTTGTCATTCTTTCTTGTTTTATCAATATATCTTAGCGTATACCGTTTAATAATCAATTTAAATTATGTAATAAAACTAAAAAAGCGGCTTTAATTCGCGGCCTCTCATGGTAGGTACACACAGTGCGTACAGCTGTATGCCTGCAGGCGCCACTGCGTTTTAGTACGTTTAGAAAATGCAGCAGATTCCTCCTATTTGGCGTTTTGACATGTCACATCTAGGTGCTGATTGTCAATCAGACAACGCCTCTGCGCTCACTCTTGCCAACTAATTTGTTGTACCACACGGAATGTAATAAATATTTTAGACCAAGTTACATGTGTCCTCTTTCATTCACCAGCTGCAACGAAAGGAGTTCAACCCAAAACTAACATTATTCGGCCCTGGAGTAATAAGTGAATCTCCCCTGATATCTCTAACACAACAAAGACAGAGCAGGAAAGGCTTTCATATGTAATATTTTTCCTGAGGTGATTTGAAGCAAAATACACAATGACACTCAATCAAACACATCTACAATGATGAAGAAAATGGTTACTTACTGAGTTATTAACACACAGCAATACCACATGAAGAAAAGACGGACTTTGAAGGAATAATCAGTGTGAGGAGAGATCATTATAGTGCACTGGACAAGTCTGAACATGTTCCGCCCACGCGAGCACGGCAGGCAGATCTGTACAATTACTGAATTATCGGCTTAAAGATATCGGCCTAATTTAGACATCGGATCAATAATGATAATCTTAAAAATAGCATTTATCTGCCGATAACGATATGGCCGCCGATATATCGTGCATCCCTATACTAAAGTAAATTGTATTTTACAGTATATATTGTAGTATTTACAACTTTCGGTAAAGGAATGCAACAGCATCCTGCAGTATAAACTATCATGAACTTGCACACACACACACACACACACACTAAACATATGTCATGTAAAAGGCAAATAAACTAAAACAAATGTGTTTGGCACAAGTATTTATATGCAAAAGCTAATACATTTCTTTCTGATTTACACATCTACATGCATTAAATCTGATTTAGATTCACATCTTGCATCCTGTAACATCCAGACAGTGTGTCCAGAGTAAAAGCAACTGTGAGGGAGTCACCGGTCCATCGCACGGCTGAGGGTCCACACGGAGCAACACAAGCTGGACAGTCATCATCTCTTTCTATTACAGCGAGCATCAACCAGACTTACACAGTCCACTTGCCTTCTGCACATTAGTAAAAGCTTGAGCTAAAAATTAGAAGAGATGATGATGAGCCTAGATTTATTGATGTTCAAAGCGTTATAAACACACACTGTGCATAATCCATATGTTGTTGCCTGCACTGCAGGAATATAAAGTTGTCAATATAATAAACATTAATTTTCAGCATAATCATTTACACATATATTACAGAACAATTTGAGTGAGCAGTTGCTCTGCACTAATGTAAATATGAATAACTTTAGATACTTACTCTGCAGGTGTCAATAGAGTGGAGGAACTATGACGTTACTTTGTAGGCTAATCGGCTGCTAGCATGAAACTGGTTCCCTCGTGAAAATCCCGACAGGATTTTCCCATAGGCTTTTCGAAGATTACAAACAATAAGCTCTGTGTTCAAACACTGTTCATTACACTTACACGTTCAGTCCAGCCGGATAATCCTCACACCAAAATACATCTTAGAGCACTTTTGGATCTTAAATGCAAACGCAACAATTGAAAAGCTAACATTAGGCTATAAACGCCCTACACTGCCCTCGGGGTGCTCGCCTGTGACGTCAGCCCCACCCTGCAACAGACAAGTTCTCTAGCTTATTTATAGAAATAATGACCATGACAAAGAGTTAATCTCTCTGTTTATTATATTGTAATCCACGCTCTACGTTATAAACAAATAAATACGCAAAAACACATAGACCTACATAGACCTTGGATCATTTTTACATGGGAAATTCATCTGCTTTGCTTTACGGTTGTTCTAAAAGTTTTAAAACTGTGTATAAATCTGCCTACACAGTATTATCATAAGACATAATTAAATAAGTATATCGCTCGCGTGCACACAGCCTGCTTACCTTAACAGACGACAAATGAGGCGTGAGGAGGAACAAGTCTATCAAATGCCTGCAAGTTCCTTCATGGATAGAGAGAAATATTCAATTTTCCTTTTTTGCAATGATGTACAGCGAAAAGCAGCTCATACAGTCACATCTGCTATAGATTTCATGGAGTGTAAATATTGCAGTTATGACAGAGTTAAATGTGTTCAGATGAAGAAAAAAAGACGAAAAATCACTTGATCACGTGAAAATGACAGTTAACATGCATATTTTTACACATTTATTCACACGTTTGCATTACTGAGAGCAGGACAGAGACAGACAGCATTTGTAAGCAGTATCTTCAAAATATTGTTTATTAAAATAAATGATCAACAAATGAATCTGTCTCGACAGTCTTTACAAGTGAAGGAATTATAAACACACGATCTGAATTCCCAATTAGAAAAATACTACAAGCTATAAAATACTCTTCATGAAAATACCTAAATCACAGACAAACTCAAATGCCCAACACAAGTGAGCTGCGCTCCAGACCAGATCAGCTCGATGACGTATAATGCCTCCGACACCGCCTGTAGTCCCATTTAGCAACTTGATAGCAACCGTCTTTTAAAAGAAGCATAACCGATTTTAAAATTCAATAATGTGCTGTAACTGATGTGTTTTATGTTGTAGAACAAAACGTAAAAGTATCTTGAGTTTGTGTTAGCCACGGACCTTATTTAAGCGATTTTACTGAAATCACATACAAAAAACCCATTGATTTTGGGACGAGGGAACCAGAACTGCTAAAATGCTAACTCGCTACCGGGTTTTTGCATACAAATTGACGTCATAGTTCCTCCACTCTATAAGCAGGTTTTATTGTGCGTAGAGAAATATGCAATGATTTCCTCCGTCAAATGTACCACCTCTGTCTTTTGGCAAAATTCAGGCAGGTAACTACCGTCACACCCCAAAAGATGCTCCAGCTCTGGTTTTATTTAATGACATTTAATGTTAGAGTGCACTTAGCCTTTTAAAATAAAGATGTTTTTTATATAAGATTACAAGAATAATGCAACAGGGAAACCCTGAACTATGTAAATAAAAGTAACCTTTTTGCTTGTTTTTTATTGCAATATAACAATTACAATAAGGCAAAATTCGAATAACAACTATCATCTGCATTTATAGAACAGAGCACAATAATAAAGTCAATAAAATAGTAATACAAAAAGATAGACTTAAATCACAGTACAGACACACGAACACAGATAAACATTTACATCGGCTCTTCTGTTCATTCAATTGTTTTCAGTAAACTAAACAGTCTTCTTCCACATGATCGTATCAACTTTACACATTTACAATATTGCCAAAACTATTTTTATTATACAATTTTAACAAATAAAACACTTACAGGTCGAGCTCACAGCTTCTGCTTTGAGGAGATTTTAGCTGAATCCAGCACTGAACTGGGAGAGATTCTGGAGCTGTTTTGTCAGATCATGCTTGCTGTGTATTTTATAATTCTCTGGAACATGATTAATATTGAACTGTAAGCACTTCTGTCTTTGTGTCGTGTCCTTTGGAAACTTAAATACAGAAACAGACGAAGCTCTGTGGAAACAGCCATGTTTAAACTTTTAGCTTCATCTCTGCTGTAACGTTACAGCGCCTCTGGCCACGGCCCTTAGCTGCGCAGTGTGTGTGTGTGCGTGGTAAATGAACGTTTGTGGTCTCAGACGGGGCGGAAGTATTTTTTGTAGTCCCCAAAATTCGACTTTTTACAATTGTTGTGATCAAAATGAAATCTATGTCTAAGAGACTCTGAAGATGGGTAAATATTAATAAAAATGTAGGAATGTTTAGATATTGGAGGTTTTGGGAAGGACAGAAACCCTGTTCTTAATTAGATAATACAGCTTATTGAAAACAGAAAAGAAACATTATTTCTGTTAGCTTGTATTGGAAATTTATCTTGGGTTAATATTGATCTTATTATTTTATTAGGCATTTCACTCTGAATAAAATCTCGTCCATTTATCAACAAATTAGGGAGATGAAGTGTGTAATTTATATTAGTTACCAGATTAAGCTGCGGTCACATTAGAGTTTGAGCATGTGATATTCTGTCGTACAGCACTGTGAAAGGGGCGGGATTAAACAAGTTTATTAGACAATAATAAAGCAAGCGATTGCTCCATATTTTATATTTCTTTTCAGAGAGGTCATGTTTTGACCCTCGATTGGTCTCACTCAGTCAAGTGATGCGATTTCTCAGTTCAGAGTTCACCAAGCTTAAACTTTGCACCACAGCAACCTGCAAAACTTAACGCATGACCCTGCGTTTCCGTCTGACGCATTCGCATGTGTATGAATGGAAGTCTATGTGAGGAAAAGCCCAGTTTGACCGCAGCTTCACTAACCATCGTTAGAAATGCCTTCAGGATAGAGTTCAACACCCTTGTGTATTATGATCACACTTATGATATTTTTCACAAAACTTTCTATGACTGAGAACCTCACCTTCTTTTTCTAATAGATGGACAAACGACCTCTCTCCCAACAATCTTTATATATATATATATATATATATATATATATATATATATATATATATATATATACAAGATCTGTTTGTAAATAAAATGTACCTATTGTACCAAATTGGTGAATTATATGGGGGAAATTATGTTTGTAAATGAATTGCCAGTATAAAAGAACCTGTTTATTAAATTCTGATCATTTAAGAGGGAGTTTTTGTATTGAAAAATCACAACGTAATAAGAGATCTGTTCCACCTACCCTCTTGAAAATATTCTTTGGGACATAAAACCATGAACTATTATCACTTAGCAAAAGGTTATTAGCCAATTACTCTTAAACATGAGATTCATACAATCAGAATCTATGGCCTGCAGACCCCCATCCTTATAATCCTTCACTATTGTCCCTTTTTAACATAATAAACTTTCCTCTTCCAAACAAAGTTAACATTCAACTCATTAATTAATTTATTTTTTTGTAAAAAATGGGAAGTGAACCTGCAGGGTAAATACATCTAGAAAGAGATTCCTCTTAATAAAACTCTACCAAAAATAGAGATGTCCCTTTGCATCTATCATCTATCGAATCTATTTTTACATTCGGAAATACATTTAGAAATATAAAGAGTATCACTAAGTTCTTTATCTTTATAAGATATTACAATGAGTACAATGCCAAGATATTTAATACTAGATTTAACTGGGATCTTGCAAATTTGAGTGAAATCGGAATATTTTAATGTCATTATTTCACATTTACTTATATTTAGGTTTAAACCAGAGGCCTTGGAAAAACTACTGATTATTTGGAGAACATTTGGTACCCGATCAGAATTCTTTAAAAACAAAGCTGTATCATCAGCCACCTGACTGATTATTATAGAATCATCAGCAATGTTAAGCTGTTCAACATCAGAAATTTTAATTGCAAGAGCAAGCATTTCGGCAGCTAAAATAAAAAGTAAAGGCGAAATTGGACAGCCTTATTAATGCCTCGGCTTATATTAAATCGTGGGGTGGTCCCTTCAGGTAATGATACAGAGCAATTTGTGTGCTGATACAAGCTACTTTTTTTTTTTTTTTTTAATTTACCCCAAACCATAAACATCGGTTTTGGGTGCTCGAGCGTATCGAACACCTTATAAAAATGTAGGAAAAGCATGATTCCAGGATCATTACATTCATAGCTATAATCAGGGATTTACATTAACACCCCCCTAATGCGGGTAGATTTCAGCTTTGCCGGGTTAGACAGTCACTCCCACTAGCCACTTTGGCTGGTTGAAAATAATTTTCAATTTTCGTTTTCTTAAAGCAGGGTTCGACAATAAGAATGACCCAATATGCGTACAGATGTGATCTCAGAATGGAGTGTTGGAATATCAAGCCAATTCCATGCGTGTTCAATAAGAAAAGGTCTGGAGAGTTTTTTCTTCAATGCCAAAAATATTAGTAATTTATTAGATACAAATGAACAATTTGATGACAGAGCTCTGGGTTACATTACCCCAATGCAATACAAGAATTACATTCAAGAGTTTCGCAACTATCATACATTTCCTGACTCCAGCATATATACACAACTTATATTAACAGGTGGAGTTTTGGTGTAACGTCATTTGTCAGTCATTGTTCAGTCCTCCATTGGCCGCACCTTTGACATACTTCCTCTTTTTCTACGAATTCTCTGCACAACAACAAAGCATACATCTTTCTGTGTTCTGTGTTCAGTTGTAACACCTCTCTTCAGACAGGAAGTTTCTGCAGAGCTGAATTTAATTTTGGACCTGCATCTATCTACTTCTGCAAAAATGCTAATTAGTATGCACAGCACTCACCCACAACATTAGAAGTTCAGTTAATATATGACCCTTACATGACCAATACAAATAATTGTTTGATTAAAAGAAAAAGAGACAAAAATAATAAAAATGATTCCTATTTTACAACAGGAGAAACAGCACGACTAACAAAAAAATTGCAATCACATGAGCAGAAGAAAGCAGATGAATAGCGAATGAGAGGATAATCACTTGCGCTAACAGCTGATGTGATGCGCGCGACTGTTTAAAGCGTGCGCGCTTGTGTCTCCTTCCTTGAAGCACGCGTGCCTGGAACGCAACTGTGATCGCATCTCTTTCAAATAGTCAAGCAAAAAAGTAATGCTAATGCACCCACAGTCTTGCTGCTTTCAAGAGCTCCAAATGTGTCTTTGTAAGCAGCACCGGTTGCTTTCGCTCTGAACAGATCATTAATTGGCCTTAACCGTGTGATCATCCTTACATTATCACACAGTTTGTTTTTCACCTGCTTTCTTTTGCTTACGGCTATTTTTGCTTATATGGTTTAATAATTTTTTTTTTACAACATTTGCTTTAATATGAGATGAACTCCATTTATGTGTAGTCTTCTGGTGATCTGAGAGACCTTTAGCGAGGACAGATTACTGTGCATATTTTTGATACATGACAATATTTATTTTTCAAAGTCAATTGTTTTTCTTTGGTTTTTTAAAAGAAATGTTTTGTTAAATAAAAAGTATAGTATACGGCTATATTTAGCTTGTTTAACACATTTAAAATTAGTGGCAAAGAAATAATAATTGTTTGGAGTGGTCAAAGATTAGGTAAATCCTTAATTTTGAGTTCTGAAAAGTGATGTGAAATAAAAACTGATTGAAACCATGACCCATTCGCTCATACACGACACAAAAAATGTAAAAATGCATGTGGACAGAACACAAAATCTAAATCAAGTCATTTTAGCATGTCAAAGTCATATTTATGCATATAACAATATTTTCCCATCAACAAAATTGTGGCTAGTGAAAATGCAGAGTGGCTGGTAACGTTGGAAAACTACTAGCCACTGTGGCTGGGGATCAAAAAAGTTAATGTAAAGCCCTGGCTATAATCAATCAAATCTTAAACTAAACGCAAGTTATTATGAATCGAACAACCCCTCATAAAACCTGACTGTGTATTGCAAATAATCTGTGATGAACCATCCTTCAAATGATTGGACAATACATGTGCTAACAGTTTATAATCATTGTTTAAAAGTGTAATGGGTTGCAGATTATCTACATTTTTAGGATCTTTGCTGGGTTTTGGAATGAGGATTATAACTCTTTGCTTCATGTTATTGGAGAGAGAAAATCCTTCACTAATTTCAGTAAAGGCCTTAAATAACAAAGTCTTTATTTAATGCCTTAAAATGTTAAAAGTTGGCCGTAACAGTCGGAGCCGGGGGATTTGTCAGAACATAAAGATCGCTAGGACTGGGCGATATGGCAAATAAATAAATTATGTTTTTCAGAAAGTTTGAGCGATTCACCATTTTGATTTTTTTTTAATTGTGAAACTAGTCAACTTAAAACATTACAACAACATGACTGAAGTAACATTCTCTTTATAAGTAACTCGAAAAACCATCTGTTAAAGGAACATTGTATTTTAATGGCCATGTCATGCATAAATTAGTCAGCAAGGTGTAAATAAATGTAAAACAAATTCACAAGTTAAATATCAGTGCAGAAGATTTGAATAAGAAATATTTGTGTAAATATTGCAGTTGCAGGAATACAGAGGGATTTTTGCAAGTTTTGCTGAGTCTAGGACAGATTGTCTGTCAGCTCGGCTTTGACTTTGTCTTCTGATTGAATGTCAGGTTGTAAAGCTGCTGCCTTTTCTTAAACAGATACAGTGGAAGAAAAGCACTGAACATGGAAACTGTAAAGCCTAATTTAACCCAATGTGTGAAGCTGTGGACGTATAGCAGGAGCAAATACAAGCACCAGATGTGTGTCTAATATAAAATATTTAATCTATTTTTCTTTTTCCCCTTTTGAGTATCGATCATTTGATGCACTTTACAGCTCTCTCTGTATTATGCTGCCTGGCTGCATGTCTGGGTTTCAACTAGGTCCGCTAAATGACATCATGGACGCGGGTACTTTCATTTTCACTGCTACAGCTGCTCATGTTCAAACCAAACTAAGATCGGCGCGGTTCCAACTAAGATCGGCGCGGTTTTTCACATGGCAGGTTTTTACATCCTTCATACATGTTGAGAGATTGAGTTTATCGACTTGATGAGGGAATATGTATTGATAATCCACACAGACATGACTCAGTAATGCGTGAAGTCATGTAGGATTTCACTTGTTGCATTAGTCTGAATGTAAATCCCCTCGTCAGGCAGTGCTGGAGTAGTGTGAGAGTGGACCAAAGCGCGTTTGATGCAAGGGTATTAACAAAAGAAAAATACACACCTGAAGACACTTAGACGCTTGTATTTGTTGTATTTGCACCAGCTCTGCGATGCATGCCAATAGCTTCATGCATTGGGTTAAATTAGGCTGTCCAGTCTCTGTGTTCAATTCGTCATTACCATGATTAAAGCCAGGCAGTCAAGCAGGTCGCACACCAGAGCGCACATGACAGTTTAAAGTATCACACACCAGACGCGCACATTTGAATGATATTTAAAGGGCCATGACACCCCCCACTTTCAGTTAAAGTCTACTTCAGAATTTTTTCAAAAGATGCATGATTAATGGGCGTGGAGCTCTGCGAGCATAGGCCAGGAGTGGGCGTGGCCAGCAGGGGAGAGAACAACTGTTGTTGTCAGTTAGCTCACAAAATGAGACACAAACCGTGAGGAGACGCTTGAGTTTATAGTTCACAAAGTTAAAATGCAAAGAAATAAACAGTAATTTAATGCCCTGCTACTCCTGCTGCACGATTAATCATATCGCAATCGCGATGTCAGCCTATGCGATTACATTACAGCAAATCTTGCGATTTTATTAAATAAACAAAAGCGAAAGCAGTGCGTGAGCAGCGCGTATGGAGAGCAGAAGCTATTCGGCAGCTGCTGCAGAGATCAATCTATCTCTGTCTATTCTATGTAGTTACATATATCTCTCTATATACACAAATACACCTTAAAAAAAAAACGTTTTATCTGCACTAAGGCCCGCTGCATAGGCAGTATAGGCAAATGCTAAGGGCGCTGTTCATTCAGGGGATCGCCAGAAATGAGCGCTGAGCGGAGCTCTCAGTAAGGGACCGTGGGAAAAGTGCTTCTTCTTCTTTTTTTTTTTCTCTCTCCGCTCAGATTCGGGTGTGTGTTTAAACAGACAATACACTTAAAAATATGCAAACATGTCCGTCCTGCGTGTTTTATTTTAAACACAACTAATTTTTTCTTAAATGAGCACAAACAGTTACTAAAGTAGTGGAATGCTTCATTATAGATCTGTGCATTCATACATTAACTCATCTGTTATCAAACAAAATAATGAGATTCATCTGCTGCTCTTCACTAAATAACTATAGCAACTTTAATCAATATGCAAATACAATCGAAGATTTTATAGCTTTATTACATCCCAACGTTGACAGATTGCTAATCAATAAATCGCTATAGTGCTATCTGTAAGTTTTAATGTCAGCTAATGTTATGGAAGGGCATAGATGTTATGGAAAATAGTAATAGTAATGTAACTACCCCCATCATTCCTCAAGCAAATGTGTAAATATTAGATCTATTCAGCAATAATGTGAATTGCATTGGCATGTTTATCAGATGTTTTTCCAGGTTATAGTAGTCGATCAAAAGTCGATTTAGTTTCTTATGACTATACACTAGCAGTGGAGTTTACTGCGATGTGACGGGGTGCCACCTGAAATCTTGTCTAGAAATTGGTTAGGGCCAGGCCTGCCTGTGCTATCATGTCATTTGGTTTTTGATTGTCAGGATGTTTTAGACCTAGTTATAATAATATTTATACAATAAAGTTACAATGATATTTATACATGATCAAACTACTGTTACTTTCTCCGCTTCAGTAACATCCAGCAGCAGAGTAACAGCTCGTGCAAAGGATGAGACGGACAAAAGTAATTAATGCATGCACTTATTTTACTTATTTCTTATTTATATACTTATTAACTTGAGTAAACATAAAACAAATCCGAATAAACCTTTCTTCCTCTGCTTCTGCTGCACAGCGAGCTCACATCATCCAGCATGCGTGTCGAACTACACTACCCACAATACACTTCGCTATGGACTACAACTCCCGTAGATATTCTATTCCCCCTCTCCTGCAACACTAGTGTGCAACTTAAGCAAAACTGACACAAATTGTTTTACATTTGGTTTTGTAGTTCGGGCCTAAATGAATGTTTCTTGCAGTTTTAATCATTTAAGTTTATTTGATTGACTATATACAAGTCAGTTGATATCATTAATACATTTATTGGGTAAAATTGTCACTTTTTTCTGTCATTCAATGTGTTTTGGCCATTATTAATGCACTGTCACTTTAATTGAGCGTGAGCAGCGCAGAAAAAATAGACAGAACGCCAAAACGGCTGCTTCAGTGACGCGCTGCTGCTGTGTGCGGTATGAACTTGGACGCCGAAAAACACGCGCTGCTCACGCTGTGCTTGTGGTCACGTGACTTCACGCAGCGCAGTGTGGAGACGGGAGAAAATGGATACAGAACAGACCACCACTGAACTTGTGCCCAGAAAAAATGCTACCTCTGTTATTTGGTGATATTTTGACTTCAGGATATCGGACGCTGAGCAGAAAGAGGTACAGTGCAAAATTTGACAAACTAATACTGCTTCATCACGTGGCAACACAACAAATTTATATCAGCAGCTGAAGCAGCACAGAGAAAAGTATGATGAACGCATGGCGATAAAAGCCAAGAGTAGTAATGTAAAATATTTTTTAAATGGGTATTTGTTTTATTTATCTGTACATTTGACTTTTTAATTTTATTTTAAAATTAAATTAATTTATTTCAGTAATGCAAATATGTTATTTATTTCATTTTGTACAACTTTTTTAATTTGAAAACATTTTTCAATTCTAGTTGTTGCTAGATTGCACTGTATACTGTCTCTCAGTTGAAAAATAAAAATTTCAGCATTATTAGTAATCTGTGTGTGCATTTTTCTTAATAACAAGCAAGTTGAGTCATACCACTTGTTTATCGTATCGCAATCACAAATCGCAATTTTTACCTTAATAATCGCAATGTGATATTTTTCTCAAATCGTGCAGCCCTACCTGCTACATTTGTTATTCATAATTTTATATATACAGACAACCACAATTTATATCATTATAAAGATATGTTTGTTGATGTAAACACTATAAATGAGCATTCTCCCTTGATCCCCGGGTCTATTATAGATCTGAATGCAGACTCAGTGCAGCAGGTCTCCTGACCTGTCTATTTTAACCATTAGTCCTGCTGGTAATCTTGAGGATTTAGGCGAACACAGCAGCACAGTGATGTGTCTGAATGTGAACAAACTCCTGATAAAAGTCAATGTTCGCCATTCTTCAATTCTCGCGCTGCTCTCCCGACAAAAATGCTTTGCTGTATGATCGGCCCTGACAAGATCGCGGGGAAAAAACATGCGACAAACCCCGTAGATCATGGAAACAAACACATACGAGCCTTCATGAACGTCTACTGCGTGCCGTTGGTCTGAGTCTCACAGCTTGCTTGAAACTGGTAGGTCTGTCTTGCCTTCGGAATGCACATGCTCTCATGAATAATTAAGCAGCCGACTCTTCTCATAGGATAAGAGAACTCCGCTATGAATAATAATGAGAAACCGACGCATCATCATTGCACTTGCAGTACTGCGATACGTCGCCGATTTTGATCCGCCCCAAAAATCATTTTAAACCCGGAAGCTGAAATCAGCAGACAAAAGCTCAACATTATCCAGTTTTCCCCACAATTACAGCTGACATGTGCTAACATCGTCTTCACTGATGCTCAACACACACACAGCTGTTAATATATATAAAAAAAAAAAAATTCTCCAGGGTGTCCTGAACCTTTAACATGAAACTAATCAGATGGCGCTCTGTGGCGCGGCTGAAATATGAACAGCGTCCTGAGTCGTGGCTGGGCACCGCCGACCTGCAGCGCCGGTGTGTGTACCCTGAGAGAAACCTGTGTTTAGAATTGTAAAATGCATGGTGCAGTGTGCTTCTGCTGTGCGACCTGCTTCATACAGAGAGTGAACCAAAGCCCATTGGTGCATAGCTAATACTTTTATAAAATAATCGCGATGCCTTGATTAAATATAAAATTAAATCGTCTTAAAACGTAAATTCAAATTACTTGTAAAAATAAAAAAAACTAATAAAATAAATCGCACAACCCTAAAGATCGCAAAGCATTTTCTAGTTCTTTTAATAAAATCTTCGCATCACAGCTTTCTTGAAACTCTGAACTGATTAGTGGAATGTGTGATTTAATGCTGTCATAGAAATCAGTAGCGTTAATTTTAGAAAATGTCAAATTCTATAAATTTCTATAAAAGTGGCATTAGCATTGGAAGATTCAGTATCATCAAAAATTTGAGTTTTTCTCTCTAATGTATTTTTATCTTGTCTGCTTTTTTCCAATCTATAAAAATAAGCTGAGTTTCTCTCCCCTTCTTCAAACCTTTTTGCCCTTCAACGAATACAAGCTACTCATTTTAATGTTTTTATTAGATTAAAATAAATTGTGCCTCGTCACAGTATGGATAACCCGCAGTACCTGCCTTTTGGGTGTCTGGTGGTGAAATGAAACTGTTATAGCTGACTGTGAGGGGGCGTCTGAACTAGAGCTGTAATCAGGCTATGATAGGTAGGCCCGATAGAGCCCGAACCCGACAAGAACATTTTGATTGACAGCTTTTAAAAGCCCGAACCCGTTTATAGCCCGACATTATCCTAATGTGCACATGCAGACAGCTCTTTTGTCTTTTTTCATGAATGAGTTGTTTATATGTGTTAACAGTACTTATTAATAACATAGACTACAGGCCAAGCTGGAACATAAGAATAAAATAAGCCCTCTGTACCATCTTAACATCTCAACACTCTAAATAGGCCTGGGTACATACACTTAACCTTTAAATTGGCCAACACACCAATAAAAATAAGTCTTTCTTAGCAAATGAATTAAAATAAATGATAAATGATGACGGATATTTGGCAATAACGAAATTAAGATAAAGGCTCAGTGGGATTTGTTTTGCCACTTCTATTCACAATAAGGCGATGGTGAAGCTGAATAATGAAAGAATAATGCCAGCATTAGCCTGTATACTCTGACTACACTGTGATTTTATTAATATTTAGTTATAATTTGAAATTCTTTCCTCATCAAGATTAGGTTTTGTGTTTTTGTGGTGGAACATTATTGAATCCACAGTAAATGGCTTTAGTGCAGTCCTGCGCTCACTGAGCAGCACTGAACACCCTTTCTCTGCTGCTGCTGGCCGGGATGCACTACTGATCCGGCTAATTTAGCATGTTTTGGGTAGGATTGTTTGTTCATCTTCCACCAGTCAGGAACATTCATTTCATTTTCCATGACAGCGGTTTCAGTGCAGCGAGTGTCCTCGTCATGTCCTGTCAGCTCGCTGGACACTGCTCATAGGTGCTCTACCGTAATACACAGTGTATGAGCGACTGCCGGAATACTTTGGCGACTGCATTGACTGTTCGATTAAAACAGGCGGCTGGCCTGACCGCTGATATAACTCGCTCTTTTTGACATCTACGTCATCATTTGTTTCACCTTTGCAGGGATGGATTCAATGTTGTAACAAACAATTTGATTACTTCCTCGCGCTAATCGAAATGCATCACATGACTGTTCATTCACTGTGCAAGCCCGGCACGACCCCGTCTAAAATGATAGAAATAAAGTCCAAACCAGCAAAGATCTTCAGCTCTAGTCTGAACTAGTAACATTGTTAGGTCGAGCTGCAAACAATGCAGGGATTAACCTGGACCCGCTATGACTAGCTGCTGTGTATATATCTATGAGCTGCTGCCACGTCCCGCGGCTGCTTTCCTCCTTTCATGTGATACTCGATGACTTTGAGCCTCATGGTCCCTAACGAAAAGGTCTTTTTGCAGAATTTACACATTGCCTCTTTGCCACGTCTTTAAATTTACATTCTCCCATCTTTGCATTTTGAACCTCACATCAACAACCGCGTAATGACCGCACGCAGGTGCAGACCGGCGTCAGCGTCTGTACTCTGTACCCGACCTACCGTAATAAGCTAATACATCACGCAGACTGTAATTTCTCTCCTGTTTCACATACTGAATTAATCAACTATTAGATGTTTTACGGTGGACCACTGTGCTTCCCTATCGTCATTAAGCAGACCGGCTAAATATTTAATACCTACAGCCACTTTACGGTAAAATTTAAGACAATTTAAGACCTTAATTTCCCGGGTTTTAATTTAAGACTTTTTAAGGACCCGCGGGAACCCTGTAGCATGTTTCAGTATAATGATTTACTGAAATATATTTTCTGTTTTCTTCTCATCTCCTCCATGGGTCTGCTGTCGTCTGATGCAGCAGCTGAGTTTAAACCGTTCGGCAATAATTGAGTTAACTGTATGCATTTGGCAGTGTCTGCTGTTACTTTCTTTGCTTTCTCTGACACTTTCGGCACCACCTTTGCTTGTTTTACGGTCCATCTCTGACAATTATCTTGTGTGGCACTTCCTGTTGGTTTGACAATCTTGCCGGACGTCTGGGTAACCTCTGATTGGGTTGGCCCAACTCGAAACCAGCCAGCCGTCGCCGACTGGGCCAAATACTTAACATTTATTCTTCTTATTATTAGTAGTACAATTATTATCATAATATCACATCTTGCAAAAGATCAAAGCTGCCTGCATGTAAAAACATTACATAGTTAAAAAAATTCCAGATGAAACTGGATAGGTCTAATCATTTTTAGTCAAAATTAATAAAAACAAAATAAATAATGAGCTGCAGAAAATGTGCTCTGCCCCTGAAACAGCTGTAGGTGCGCTTTTACAGCCAAAATCCTATTAAAACATGTTTACTATAAGCATACAGCTTGTGTTCTAACTATTCAGGCCTGTAGCCAGGGGCCTTCGGAAGAATTTGTCCCATACATGAGCTCATTTGTCCTATTTTGACTGATATGCCATCATAAATAATGAAAATAATCCATCGAAAAAGACCAAAAGAGCCAAACCGAATCTTCTGTCTGCTGTTGCTTTAGTGGGACTTTATAATCTGATGTGAGAGAAGTCTTCTGTCACTACTGGGTTGTTTTTAAACAGAGAAAATGTATTTCAGGTAACTTCATTCTTATTTCTGAAATAAAAATAAGCAATAAAAAGGTATGATGCCCTGGAAGCAACCATATTAAATTAATTTGAATATATTTATATATTATATTTAATAAATATTGTTTATATCCAGGAATTTTAAAATGTACTTTTTTAACCAAAGGTTAGAAAAATTCTGAAGAATTAGTTGTTATTATTGTATTTATTATTATTATGTTTTAATTATTAATTTTTATTGAAATGGCCAAATTGGCCAGTTTGTTTTTTGTCTGATAAATGACAGTAGGCTACAGTTTTTTACTTTAAACCCTTAACAGATTGCTATTTTTTCCTAATGATATAAAATGTGTGGTTATGATGACATCTGACTAGCTAATGCAGCAGAAAAATGTCACTAAAATGCAGCATTTAACCTCATAGTTTAACAGAAAGTGAGGCGTATAACTGCAAAAGCTCCAATTTTGGAGGAAAAAAGAACCAGCCCTTTCCCCAGGCTGACTACGGGCCTGCAACAGATCCATTTTCCACACACTCGCACTCACCTGCTCTGTGCTCTGCCATTAACTGTACTGTTGAGTCCAGTGTGGCCAGCTCTTAGTCTGGATAATATATTCTCCTCTGTCCTTTTCCCACTCGAGTGCCTCCCTTTACCCAGTGGCTGAATATTCTACATATGCCTTACATTTCCTCCTGCTTCCCAGATGTACTGCCATTTCCTCATTATCTGTTTCTTTATTACTGCTTTAACTGCACTTCTACTGTAAGTGTAGGAGAATTTTCCTTTCATAATCCAAAATAAATGAAGTTATCCAGCATGTGCAGCCGATAGCTCCGCCCCTTCCGCTACGTGGGCAAAGCTGCGGTCGTTGTGTGTGAAGTGTCCAGCAATACACACTTCTGTTTACCGGCTGAATGAGTGAATCATCCGGCTAATTAAAGTGCACTAATTATTATTATTTAGAGTTTTCAGTGTAAACGCAATACTTACACTATTTATACTACAAGATGGCATAGAATAGTGCATAAGTGTACGATTTGAGACGCACCTAAAGAATGAATGAGATGCGCGACCGGAACAAAGCTTTCCCTACTTCCGGTCTCGATCGCCATTTTGTGAAATAGACCCGCCTGCCTCGCGCATGCGTGCCGTGGGGGGAACATGTTCAGACTTGTCGAGCGCGCTGTAACGGAGCTCTCCTCACTCTGTCTATTCCTTCAACATTCCTCCTGTCTTCATGTGGAGTTGCTGTGCGTCAATCACTCAGTAAGTAGCCAAGTTCCTTATCATCGTAGATGTGTTTGATAGTATCATTGTGTCTTGCTTTAAATCGCCTCAGGACAAATATGACATGCGCAAACATCACAGCAGAGTCGCACACGCGCTGAACTACTCGCCGGGCTGATTGTCCTCTAATATCATCATTTGTTTTATCAACGCGTCGCTGCCGTGTGCTGTTGATGTGAGATTGTGTTCAGTTTGATCGGCAGTTTCATATCGATTAATAACGAGCGCGCGTGAGGGCTATCACCACACACACACACACACACACACACACACACACACACACACACAGCGGCAGCACAGGGGAGAGGTGCTCAGTCACTGAATCCAGCATAGGGATTCTCCACTCACCGCCAGTCTGTCTTTATATTGTGCTCTATGTCTGTCCTGGAGTCAGTTTTTTGTTTCTCAATCGGACTCCGGGGGCAAACCTGGCTCCGCTTCGTGTGCACGCGCGTGACGTGTTACTCAGCCGCTGCAGGTACAGTTTGAAACTCCGCGGTTCATCTTAAACCTTTCATCGATCATTTCCTCGCATTTGACAGCAAGAATGACCACAGAAGCGTTGTCTGATCGACAGGCAGCAGCTACATTTGTTCCACAGAGTCTAAAAGGCCAAATATGATGAATTTATGCCGCATTTTCTGAAGTAATGCTAGCGTTAACTGTATTTAGCTGTTAGCTGTAGTTACTGTGGCTGTGATCCGTCAAAACATCTCCTAAAACGGGGTTTCGTTGTATTGTTTCGTTGTACAGGTTTACATCACTGTAACACGTTATTTAAGAACATTTGAGCTGGTTTCAGCCCTTAGCTCTTTCATTTTTACTTTTTTACGAAATATTTACTCGCTTTTAACACTCAGGATAAACAAATCATCAACTTTATGAAAGAGCGTGTGGTCGAGTAGAATAAAGAAATGCTAAGACATTGTGTTTTACATTATTATATAAAAAAATGAATTATTTTCTGGCCTGATCCGAGACTCGCTGTTCAAGAGCCGATTCACGAACCGATTCACAGAGCCGAGCAGACTCATTTTCAAACGACACCGTCACGAGGCTGCGCGCGAGTTTTATCGGTCATCAAACGGATTCGGTTAGTGTTGATGTCAAAATACGGCAGTTATATGATCATGTTCATATATTTATGAACACTGTATGTCATTTGAAAGTGTTCACCACATAACTCTGTCTGTGGTGCATTTGTCAGGCTATTTGTGGTTAGCCGAGTGTTTGCGCGCCATTTTAAGCTAACGTTAGAACTGAACGGACGGTGCCTGTAGTGCTAAGCGGGAGACTTTACAGACGCGGCGTGTTTTGAGCTTCGTTACGAAATAAAAAGGTCATTATGTCTTAATTATTTTACTCGATGTCAACTAACCGCGTCTGTTTTGCCACAGCATTGAAGTGAAGTGACGACTGACGGACACAGTAAGGTAAGCTCTGTCCTTCACGTACATTTAGCATAATGGCCGTCATCGCCTGATAAATCATATAATCGAAATTACGAGAAATGCACTGTAGATTAACCACACTTATCATGTAGACTTTTAAAGAGTCTTTCGAATTACTGTAGTGATGTCCATTAGAGTATCAAATGCTTAAATTCCGGTTTATTTTCAAGCATTGATGTTTTCAGGTTAATCTGGCCTGCTACATGCGCGAGATGTAGATTTATAATGTTGTTTATTGGCCATGTTTATGTTTAACACTGTACAATCAGGCCAAGTTTGTTAGCTTTATTCAATTAAACTAAATTGACCAAGAAAAACAACTTTTATTAAATAGTTTGTTATAAAATTCAGTTGTATTTGAACTCTTATCAGTAATTTAAAATGGTCTATTTTTCACTGTTAATTTCAGAGGATTAACTAACGTTAATGTGAGATCTTTATTGTTTGTGTGTTAATATTTTCTGTGCATGGGCACACACATGTACTGATTGTTATACCTGAAGTGCTGGGTGAATTTACATCCTCCTCATGTCAAATGTCTTAAAATATGTTAACCATACTACTAGGGTTCCTCGATTATGGGAAAATCTTAATCATGATTATTTTGATCTTGATTGCAATCACGATTATTCAAAACTATTATCAGTTGAAGTCAAAATTATTAGCGCTCTTGTGAAATGTTTTTTTTTAAATAATATTTTCTTAATGATTTGCCTAATTACGCCTTTGAATTACACTTTGAATCTGAATGCTTGTATTTTGAAAAAATCTTTTGTAAAATATCATGTGCTGTCATCAAGGCAAAGATAAAAGAAATCAGTTATTAGAAATGAGTTATCAAAACTATTATGTTTAGAAATGTGAAAAAAATCTTCTTTCCATTAAACAGAAATTGGGGGAAAGAGTTGCTAATAATTGATGAGGGCTACTAATTCTGACTTCACCTGCATATATGCAGTTATTTTCCTCCCTGTAAATAAGGAAAGGGAAATAAACACAATAAAATAAAAATATGAAACAAACTGCTTTAAGCATCTTCACTGTAAGAATAAAGCTATCTACAAAAGTCCTTCAGTTGAGCAGTGAGGGGTTTTCTCCTTTTGTTTGATTAGTAATGATGAAAACAGGCGGCAGCAGGAATATTGCGCACTGTCACTTTAATTTTTTCTCTTTCGCGTGTCTTTTGATCTCAACTCGTTTATTACACAAATGAGGGTTAATATGAATAATCAATAAACACAGCGTTTTGACACCTATTTGAACATTAAAGAGCCCATATTATACATGAAATAGGGTCATATCTTGGTTGTAAGGGTCTCCAACAACAGTCTATTATGCATGCAAGGTCAAAAAACACTTTCATGGTCTTATAATCTGCATTTATTTTTACCTAATTATTCCAGCGACTCCTGTTTGAATCGTCCAGTGATTCATTTGTTCCCAAACCCCTCTTTAGTGCGAAGCTAATCTGCGCTGATTGGACCGATGACAGTCTGTCGCGATTGGTTGACTGCCTTCAGTCAGAGAATGAAATGCCCAACAGCTAATCAGCAATATAGAAAGTAATCACAGTTCATACACGCTCGATAGTGTAGGCGTGGATTTTAGCTGCCACACACAAAAACACACACACACACCTCCGGACGACAACGCTCCCGCCCGCACCCGCCAGGTTTTCACTAACACACACACACACAAGCACCAAGCAGACACACAGGCAAAGCTCTCTATTTCTCATTAGCATAGCAATATTCGTGATATTGCTAGCCAGCTCGCTCCCGTCCCAAATTAAACCCGTTACCGACCGCTCCCGCGATTTATTCGCAAATTTATTCACGCACTGCAGAAATCTGGCGTGGGGACAGCCGCGGGAATGCAGACCTCTACCACGGAGCTCCATAAACAAAGAAGCACGCGTCACGTTTTTAACGTGACTTTGCTCGCGATAAGAGAATATAGCCAGTTAACCTGATACAGTACACTCGGTTACAAGTAATAAATCACAACTAAATACATTTGCAAGCTCGAATCAACGAGGCAACAACTTTAATCGCGTACTTACACTTGAGAAATGGAGGAAGAAACCCATCCTGACATGTCCAGCAGTAAGTTTCACTTTACTGATCCTTCCTTTAACAAACGCAGATGAAGTATTCTTTGTAGCATGTAGTTTCCAGTAGTTTCCAACTGCTTGGTTATAATGCTGAGGTTTCATCTTTGGGTAGAGACTCGATAATATCCATCTGCAGTGTGACTTCAATCGACCGGCATGTTTGTGTGCGTGTGTTTGTGAATGTGTGTGTCTGGGTTTCTGCGTCAGAGATGCGCATCCCACTCTGCAGACGTTACATTACAGCACATGCTTTCAGCCATTTTCATGTGAATCTGAGATTTGTA
Source organism: Danio rerio (assembly GCF_052040795.2). NCBI lineage: Eukaryota > Metazoa > Chordata > Actinopteri > Cypriniformes > Danionidae > Danio > Danio rerio. The sequence goes on along the minus strand of NC_141025.1, from coordinate 231,869 downwards.
GAGCAGCAGATGTGTACAACTGGAAAGAGGGCGATGGAATAATCGATTATCACCATTAATGATTTTCATAATCGATAGAAGCTGAAATCTAATTTTCGAATAATTGCACAGTGCTACATACTACCTACTGTAAGAAAATAGATGGGGAAAGAGATGATTTGTGCACAGACCTTGACTCCATGCAGATTGGTATGACAGTGCAAGATGTACAGATTGTGACAGTTTTATTTTCTCTCTTTAGTGTTCTGCCTTTGCTGTCTTGTGCCACAACCACTGATGGTGAAAACCCTGTGAGCTACCCAACACCTGTCGCTCCATTCTCTAAGGTAGCGTTGATGTCTTCCTCATGTTTAATGTGTTTTTATGGACATGTTTACACCTGCTCACTTCATTAGTTTTTTCTGATCATGTAGCTCTCTGATTTCTGAAAACTTTCCATTTACATTGACCACATGCATGAATCTCTGTTAAACAGATATGATTCTGATCTTCAAATCCTGCACTTTATGCAGATGTAACTACTTTACATTAGAGCTGCACAATTAATGCTTAAAAGATTGCTATCTCGATTCGACCCCCTAGACGATCTTAATCCAGCATTTCTACAATTCTGTCAACCATATTTTCAAGTTCAGGAGAGAAGAAAAGGCGGCTGCGCGAGTCTGTTTATTGTTTCACATACGTTGCTCAGTGACATTGACACCTCCAAATGATGTTGAATGAGTCGCATACTGTATTTATAAGTTATAATTCACCTAAAAATGTCATTTTTGTGAAGTGAGCTGCTGGCCGTGAGCTGTTTTCACAGAGAGGGCGCGCGCTCTATTTAATGATAGACGCGCGCGCATCTACTTTAGTGAACAGAACCTGCATATGTTGCGAGTAACAGGTAATACAGTTGTAAATAATGTTCTGTTTGTGGCACAGAGAGATCATTTGGGAGCCGCGCGAAGTATGAACAAGCACTTAGCAGTCAAAATAAAACCGAAAGTGTGCACTTCATTTAAATGATCATGTCGCATTTTAGAATTACGATTGCGTCAAGCATTTGATGTTTTTTTCTTTCATAGTGAACTCACAGTTGTGCATGAAAATAAATGTTTACAATGTCAGTTTAACTACTCTAGCCTGTATATTGTTGTTGAATATAATCTGATAATGGCAAATGTCTGATTTTTTTATGACAGATTGCAAGCATGTCTCAAACATAATAATTCAACATCATAATTATTATAAGTAGAATAAAATTAAAACCAGTAGACCACACAATATTATTATCGATGTTGTGCCATATGTTTGTTTTTACCATACTTTTATTTCACATATACAAAATCGTGAGAAAATCCTGATTTTTATTTTAAGCAAAACAATCGTGATTCTCATTTTAGCCAGAATCGTGCAGTTCTACTTCACATCGACTAAAGCCTCAGATTTACCACACTTTATTTCATTAGTATTGTTATTTCAGTGTTTCCTCCAAGATATTTTTCCAGCTGTGACGGCAGGCCTTTTACACAGATCCTCCAACTACTGATGGTGTTATTTCAATGACAAATGTCGTGAGCACGGAATTACAAGTTGAGATTGCATTTATGTAATACGAGCTTGTGAACAGGAGCAAAGAATTTAATTGGTTTGAAACCGAATGTCTAATGAATATCAAACATCAAACTAACTTTAGCGTGGTCGTTTACCCAACGAGGATGTCTCCAACAGTTATTAGATTTGATAGAAATGTTTATGAATGTCTCCAACAGACCTTCAATACGGCATTAATGCACCCTAAAGTAAAGTGAAACGGCTATAAACTCCAGCAAGATAAAGTCCTTGTATGCAGAACAATAGACTTTTATCTATAAAGTATAATTATGGAGACTGTTCAACTTGACTATAAGCTACGTTGTGTTTGCTGGCATCGCGCACCTGTCAGTCAGTCATCATGTCGCCTTGCAGGGTTAAACAAATAACTCGCAGCACTACTACGGTTACAGGAAAGTTTGCTCTGTTATTATTCACTTATCTTTTAATAGGTTTTGCTGCAAATATAACCCGCTTATAAAAAACAACAGAGACGGAATGTTTTGAATGAGAAGCTGTATTGTAGCTGTGGCGGTACGGCTGCACGATTCTGGCTAAAATGAGAATCACAATTTATTTTTGCTTAATCAAAATCAGGATTTTCTCTGGATTCTGTCAGTCAAATACAGGTAAATATAAGTGAGTTATTACTATTGTTATTTCTCAAACATGGTAAAACAACAACAATAATATTAGGCGTATGTGTACTGTTGGTTAAAATGCTAAATTTTGTGTAGACTTGCCATGGTGGATTTTAATAGACTTTAAAAATGTCTTAGTTATTAATTCACAGTAAAGTGATGACATTAAAATATAACTGTTCATTATTCTGAAGTTGTGTTTGAGACATGTGCTTGTCATTTGCCATTGACATTATTAGACCATTTCTTTCCACTGGTAAAATAAGACATTTGTCATTGTCAGTATGTCCTGTTTGTTAATTCACAGTAAAATGAAGAAATCAGAATATAAGTATTCATAATTATTAAGTTGATTTATTATGTTTAAGACATGTGCTTGTCATCTGTCATTGACAACATTAGTAGACCATTTGTTTTCACTGGTACAATATAAAGTTTCCACATTATCAGATTCTGCTGACCGCAAGGCTGTTTGTTTACTGCCGAGAACGCACGCACATGAGTGCACACAGCACGCCAATGACAGCTACTTTAGTGAACAGAACCTGCATAGGCTGTGAATAACAGGTAATAAAGTTGCACATAATGTTCAGTTTGTTGCAGAGCGATCGTTTGAGGGCCGTGCGGGAGGTTTGATTTGCATGTGTTGTGTGTGTTTTCTCACAGTGACAGCACTCGGAAGTGAAAGTCAAACCTGTGCGCACATCATTTAAATGATCATATCGCATTTCACAGTTTTGATTACGACAAGCATTAGTTAACATGTTTTTTTCTTTCATAGCGAACAAAAAGTGTTGTGCATGAGAATAAATGTTTAACAGTGTCAGTATAACTATTCTAGCTTATGTAATGTTAAATATAATACAAGAAGGAATCTGATAATGACGAAATTTTAAATTGTACCAGTGAAAACAAACGGTCTAATAATGTTGTCAATTACAGATGACAAGCACATGTCTTAAACATAATAAATCAACTCTATAGTTATGAATATTTATATTCTGATGTCTTCATTTTACTGTGAATTAACAAACAGGACATATTGAAAGTCTGTTAAAGTCCACCATAATGACTGTACAAGATTGAGCATTTTAAGCAACAGTAGAGCTACACATAGGCCTGATGTTATTGTTGTTTTACTATATTTTCACTTTAGAATTATAAGGTTCTATCTCACATATTTTTTCAAAATTGAGTTATTGACATTATTAAAAGACAGCTTATTGTTTACATTAAACTTTTTTTTTTTAAAAAAAAGGCAAATGTTACACACGCTATTTGCTATATGGATTGCACAAACCTTGAAGCTCAATATCTGAAAATCATTCAGAACGCGGAGAGAACCTTATAACTCCAGGCTCTTATAACTTTTTTATTTTTATTTAGTAAAAAAAACAATGTTCACTTTTTTATTTGTATTTAGTCTTTACAAACAGATGAGTATATTCATAGTTCTGGTTACTTTTCCCCTTGAACATCCTTTAAGGGTTCTATCTGTCTGTTTATATTTGTGTATGTAATTGCCTAATTAAATTAAGGTTTAACATGAAATAGTTCTTATATATGTTATATATTCCATTTATGTAGACTAATATTTTATATAACACATTTTCACTATTTAACAGATTTAATAACTATTTATCAAATTCTTTCTATTTCGTTCGCTTTGCTATAACCAGATTCCTGATGAATATGTTTGAATTTTATTTTGTAAGTTTGCTCGAGTGCTATACCAGCATGCAGTGAGTGTTAATTTGGGTGTTTATGCGAGGATCGAGTATATATGAGTATATATGTATGTGCATATGTTAATGTGTAAGTATATGTGAGGACCGATTTTATATGTATGTGGGTATATGCATGCATCAAGTTTGTATGTATATGCGCAAGTTTCATACATGTTTTGAACATAGTATAGGTTTATATGCGAGTAATTTATAGGTGTATATGCACATGTTGATAAGCGAAGTTTGATTTAAATCCTACACGGCGCCTTATAGCCATCTGTTTTGCTTTATTGCCTTCTCTTCTGACACCGCTGGTTTTAGTGTCGGGAGGTTTGCCTAAACTTTTATGATGCCTCATCTTCTGACTGTCAGTATGTTCTGTCACAGGGGTCGGGAACCTTTTTTCATCAAAGAGCCATTTTTGGGGATTTTTAGCAAATGCAGTTTTTTAAAGAGCCACGTGACAAATATATATACACACACACACAGACAGTGTTGGTAGCATAATCTGATGGGTAATGTTAGTTACTATTATATACCAAGCAAAAATAGCTCACTCTGTGTAAACTTTAAGATAAGCCTCATGTACCTCTACCTTTTTCTGGCTGACTTGACTGAGCTTTGCTGCCGTCTCAAAATATCCAAATCCAGGGCGCAGTTTAATCTTCTCTTGATCAGGCTCATTATCTGATTTGCTCATGGTTTAATATATGTGTATATATGGTTGACTGCCTCTGGCATTTTTTAAATGTTATTTAGTAGGCCACTATGTCATTATTTGTTTTCACTGCGCACTAAACGATAATCACCAACCAATGAGAGTGATTGTAATCGTAGGAAAACTGATTAGACAAAAGTGACTACCTTTATGCGTGTGCGCGTGTACACAATGCGCTCAGGCTGTTTTGAATTTGATTGGGCGGTTGTTTTTGCATTTAGGTTTTGGATAGTTTTTGGGCTGGAATCAGTCAGCAACATCTGGCAACACTGCACACAGCTTTGCTAGCTCATTCACAGTCTCTCTCTCACATACATGCAGGTATTTACCACGCACAAGTTAATGCCGGATCAATTAATAAATATCGGAATGCAAAACACAAATATCTGACATTTACCGGAGCAAGATCAGGCTCAGATTAAGCAGTGCCACAAACAGTTAATTTGTTGTACTTATCCGCCATTTGTGAAAGGTTTGCAGTTGATCCTGGAGTTCCTCCAGGGTTTCCACGGGGTCTTTGTCTAAAAAGGCCTCAAAGTCTTAAATTGGCTGTTCTAGGTCTTAAATATTTTGCACAGGTCTTATTTTTCTGATGTCCATGTAACGCTACATCTAATGCTCATTTTACATGTTTCGTGGTGTTGTAGTTCTTTATTTCACTAGTCCAATTGTAATTTGCGGTATTACAACTACAAATGAGGTCAACATGCAATAGCCAATCATCTCTCTGTTATTGAACTCTGTGCGCGCGGTGAATGTGACATCGCTCTGTTTGCAGAGGTTTGCTGTGGGTGCGTGCGACATGACCTTGTTTCGGTGACAAATGTCGTAATCATAGTATTACAAGTCGAGAGCGCAATCATGTAATACAAGAGATGGAATTTCGTTGCTCACACACTGGTTTCCTCAAAACTGGTTGCAAGCTCCCAAAACTAGCTGATCACATGCACTTGATCTGCTCTCGCTCCGTCAGACTCAATTTGTGCCTTGTGTTTCCTCCTCTTCATGCTTTTGCTCTCCAGAGATCGTTCTAGTGATTAGGTTATTCCAAGAATGTTGATGTGGTTTATACATTGCTACGCTGTTTATTAACAATCCATAAAAAACTAGAATGTTAAGGTAAATCCTATAATAAATTCTAGTGTTTTTAAGTGTTGGGTACACTGCCTATGTTTTAGGCTATTATTATTTAATTTGTTTATGAATGCTTCAGCATACTGTAGTATTAAGAGTAGTAAACTGATAAAATGAAATGGTGTAGTTTTACTACAGTAAAGTGAGTTGAATTGTAGGATGATATACCCTATGTTGTAAAATAAATGAATACAACGCTATATAAATAAAGTTTGTTTATATTGCACTTGTTGTTACCATAGAAACTATAGTATTACCACAACAGAGTAGGGCTGCAAGGTTGAATAAGGATCATTATTGAAAGGATTATAATCACGATAACGATTTTTATGGCTAACGTTCAATAATTGAATATTGTCACGATTCTACAGTATGAAGATCAAGCCGTTATTTTAATGGGAGTTTAAAGGTTTTACCGCATCATAAGCATGAGGTTACCGTGTCTACATTCCTCGAAACAAACTCTTGCAATCTAATGTTGATCAGATAGCCTTTGCTCCTGTTCAGTCCAAACCTTCCATGGTAAAACAACAAACCTCATTGACCACCTTAAAAGCCATCACAAAGTGGCTTTCATCAGTGGGTTAATGACCTCAGGAGAATTCTGCTTTGCATTTTTCTATGCATTACTAACATCACTAAACCTGGCAACGTTTGTTTTATAAGCTAACCAAACATTTGCAGAGATTAGCAATTTTTTTCTGACGTGTTTGACAGTTGTAGACAGACGACACTGTATCATTGTTTTAATGTAAAAAAAAAAGTGTGGCCCTGTTCACGCGGGTATTTAGGGTCAATTTGATCAATCTGATGCAACTATTATTTACAGGAAATAAAACTGCAATTAAATGTTTCAGATCAATTAAAACTTAATTTAAAAAGGCTAGCCTACTTTATGCATTAAATAATGAAATAGACAACTAATTTCCTTTATTTCCAAATAGACCGTACACTTGTCTGTTTTAAATTTTACTTTTGTTTATTTTTTATATTTTAAATACTTTATATTTAAAATACCATTCATTTAACAAATATTTTAGCACATCGTCAGTAATTAAATTACCTGTCTTT